>NC_080699.1:5333056-5636087 GCF_030445035.2 Dasypus novemcinctus
TTTCAGAAATGATCCTGCCTGTTGCCTTTTGACCTGAAGCAAATTATCTATTCCCTATGAGCCTTCGATTCCTTAATTGTTTAAGATCCTAATGATGCCTGCTTTATGGGATTGTTTTAAACATTTATTAACAGCGTTGCACAGAATTCGTGAGCTGCAGGAAATACATTTTTTTTCTCAATTTTCCTTCTTACTCAAATGATATATCATGGTTTCCACTGTGACATCTGGCCTCATTCAGAGAAGTTGTGAGAATGGACTCTATTCAGTCTGCTTGCACTGATTGTGTGGTTTTGGCAAATTACTTAGACTTTCTGTACTTCCACCCTGCATAGGATTGTTGTGAGGTGCACTACAAACTGTTTATGAAATGGACTTAGAACACTGTGCAACCTTTACTACATAATCAAGAAATCTTAGCCATTGTTATATTCTCAAAGATAACCTATAAGATAAAGAGGGAAAGGAAAAGAAAGGAATTAAGTGCTTTGTCCCAGGTCCTTCAGCAATTACATGGCAAAAGGTAGTTGGAGACACGAAGATATGCCTCGCGGTCTCCTGGTAAAAAGGGAAGGGTCAGAACTGAATGCAGATGGTTCAGCATAGACAGGACGAGAAGTGCTGTTTCAGAAGAGAGAGCAGAAGGTTGAACGTCCAGAACCACCTGGACTCACACGACACCCAGCTCCTCCAGACACGCTAGCCTTTCACTTCGGTGTAATTTCATGTTATCTAGGGTTTCAAGATTCATTTTCCTTTTTTTTCCCTATTGTTTTTTTTCCTCACATATACTAAGTTCAATGAATAGTATAAACCATTGAACTTAGTAAGATCACACCAGTAAAATTATTCTTAAAATTATGACAAAGGTCACCATTACTAAGTAAAGGAAATTATCTTGACATATGTAGATTATTGTGATCCATTAAAGATCATTATTGTGATCCATTAAAGCATCTTACTTCATCCCAGAATGTGCATTCTAAATGAAAAATTAACTCTTTTACAAGAAGGATTGATTCAGGTAAAATTGATATTTAGTAATTTTGTATTTCATGGTTATAAAAGCCATTTAACAAAGCCCATTTAAATTGTGTGTACTATAACCAAGACACCTCAGAAAAAGTGATTGAGCCTAATAATTTACAAATAGAATAGTAAATATGTTGTTTGTAAAAACCATGCCATTATTTTATATCACTTCAGCCTTAATTATAGTCTAAAATTAATTGACCCTATAAGGAATATATTCATCAGAAGACATTCTAGGCTGATCATATGCTGGGCTCCAAATAAAGAATTGCAAGGATTTTCATTTCCTCAGGTATCTGGGGATGTGCCTATGAATGTAGATTTGAACCCAGATTAGCCCAAAGGCAGTCAGAAATAGGTGAGACATAAACGCCATTTAACAATATATAAACAAATTTCAAGATCATAGGGAAGCGGACGTGGCTCAAGTGATAAGGCCTCTGCCTACCATATGGGAGGACCCAGGTTCAATCCCTGGGCCCTGATGGTGAAAAAGAAGAAGAAAAATCATGCCTGCATGGTGAGCCAGTGCCTGCGTGGCGAGCCAGTCCCCACACAAGTGAGTCACGCAGCAAGATGATGACGCAACAAAAGAGAGATGAAGGGGAGAGTCAAGGTGAAGCGCAGCAGAAACCAGGAACTGAGGTGGCACAACTGACAGGGAAACTCTCTCCCCATCAGCGGTCCCCAGGATCGAATCCTGGTGAATCCTAGAGGACAAAGATGAGAAAAGAAGACAAAAAGAGAAATAGATACAGAAGATCACACAGTGAATGGACACAGAGAGCAAAATCAGCAGGGCATGGGGAGGGGGAGGGTAAGGGAGAAGCGGAGGAGGAGGGAAAAAAGGAAAAGAAAAAAAGATCCAGTTAGTCTAAAAATACTTAGTAATTTGAATAATGCCGGTTATGATGGTATATATTGCTATTCAGTGTTATAAAATATATGCAAAGTCATGTTAAATAAATTTTGTGAGTAATCATTAATCTATTTAACAGAACTCTAACAACATATTGGTAGTCAAATTGGTGTGTTTGTGTGTTCGAAAATATTTTAAGTGACAAGATGTTTTAACAATCAACAATTGCTCTTCTGAAAAAATCTTATAATACAGAAATAGTTTAATAGAAAATGAAGCAGGCTAGTAAGAAGGGAATTAATAGACGGATCTGGAACCTGGCAAGAAGTCCATGTGGACGTCAATAACCCCAAGATGGCTGCGGAGGACCCTCCCCAAGATTCTGCCACTCAGAAGAAAACTTCCTCCGGAACCAGGAGAAGCCTGGATAATATTCCCCAGGACTTTATCATTGGGCCCTCCTGGGAGATTGATGGGAGAAATAAGCAATCTAAGCAGTGAACAGCTGGAACTCCTCCCCTGCCATTAGCAAAAGGGTGGGATAATTAGTTCAAAAGGCACCTATCCTGAGTTTTCTCTCCTGCTCTCTCACATCTGGACCCCAGACTCCAGCTGCCTTCTCCCCCACTTGGATCGCCACACAAGTAAAACCTGGGCATTTATAAGCTATAATAGGGAATTGTAGGCTGTAAATCAGCCCCCTTTATCACTTTCAGCCCCTTCCTCTCTACCTGGGACTCCTGCTCTGTTATTTTCTCCCATTTCTCTTCCCTCTCTACCTGAATAAATTACTGGCTTAACTCACGTGATGTGCTCTTGAAAGTCATTTCTCTAGCACAGTCGAAGAACCTAAATGAAATCCAGTAACAGAAGCATATACCCTGTAATTCTACTGCAGAAAAAATTTTGAATTCCTCTTTCATCCATTTCATGAAGATGGATATGTCATATCATGTACACTTAAATATATACCTCATACCAAATTACTACTTTCACTTGTTCAGCATTTACTGTGTTTGTAAAGGCTAGTTTTACTTTAATCAGCAAATAGTAAGAATGTTTTACATTCTGGGCAAAAGGGATAGAAAACTCAGTCTTTACCAGAGCAAGTAAACTATCAGAGTGAAAGAAAAAAATAAATCAAACCAACTGGTTAGCATTCAGCCAGAGGAATGCATTAAGGCTATTCCCATTCCTACTATTGTTATTAATGAAAAAAGGGAGGAGTGGCAGAAAAAAGAGAAAGGGGAAGGAGAAGGAAGACAGGAGAAGAGAGGAGTAAGAGCAGTATGATGGGAAGAAAGCATGCGAATGTATTTGGCATAGCCACAGTACTTTGGGCTGTATGAAAGAATACCAGGACAATGAAAAAGAGGATGGCTTCTTCGAAAAAATACCCTCTGTTGTGTGCAAGAAGGCAGTGGGAGCTTATAAAATTGTCCTTCTGATTCAGTAGGCCAGGGGTAAGCCTGAGATTCTGCATTTCTAACAGGGCCCCAAGTGTTGTTGAAGTTGCTGTTTAGCAGACCAAAGTTTGTGCAGCAAGGTAATAAAGAGTGAAGATTTCCATGTTTATTCCTGGCAGAGAAAAATGGAAGCCTTTGTTCTGGTGAGCTGAGTGGGCCCAGGGGCCATCAGGTGAAGACATTGGAAAGGAATGTAAACAGCCTCAGGCTAAGGATTCTGAACAGTGTTTTGTAGCCCAAGGGAAGCCTGCAGGTGTCTCTGTTGGAAGATGTGGCCTCTGGGTGCCTCCGTTAGGCAGGAGCGGGGTGCAGTTTAAAGGACAGTGCACTTGTAGACAGGGAGAGAGAGCGGGACAGGAAAACTGTTAGGACATGTCGCAATTGCCTAAAAGAAAAGAGATGGAGAAGAGGAAACAAATTTGGCATCTATTTCTGAGGATAATCACAGACTATAGTAAATTATTAGATGGCAAGAGTTGGGATTAAAAAAATATAGGAACGTGTCAACGAAGATGGTGCTTTATATTTGGTTTTATTTTAATTCTGCATGTATGAAGAAGCCACAGGAAAAATAGGTAATACTGAAAAAAGTTATGGTGTGCTGGTAAAATAGTGAAGATGAGACGCCTAGAAGATGTCCGTACAGCTTAGAAGCTTGAGGGGTAAAACCTGGAACTGGACCACTGGCTTTGATAATTCCAGGGTGGGAGGGACCGCACTGCTTGAATGTACACTTAGTCTGTGCCTCTCACATACTTTCTTTTCAGTGGAATGCCACCAGTGACCTCAGCCAAAGCGCTTTTGATAGAGTGATGCAAATGGTTGAGATGTCAGGGGGCTTCTTAGCTCCTGGGAATGTGTGTGCCCGTGCATGTCCATAGGTAACGTGGGTATAGGAACGTACCTGTGATCTGAGTATGGGATGATAAAGAACAGCCCATTCAAGGTTTCGGGTTATATGCTGCGGTGGCAGATGTCCCTGGATCAAGTGCCCACAGCCGTGGCTTCAAAGCCAAGGACATCCTTCTGTAGATGCTGACAAGTCAGTTAGGAAGTTCCTCTGTCCAGTGTTAGCGTTGATCACACTTGCAAATCATAACGGAAATGATGATGCCAAGCAGTTTATCAATATTCCAATCCCTGGAGTCCTGTCCCTGGAAAAAGACATCTTCCTATTGGCCCTTAGTTTTAGGGCAGTGTACCCAAATCAGATCAGCCAGTTTTAGGAACAAGAGATATGAAACAGTTCCTTCTACATCTTCTGTAATGTATTCTGGAATTTCTTAGGACTGACAACTACTTCATTGGTAAATCATTTCTACTGGATGTGTAGGTATTTTCTCTAAGTTGAACTCATAGAGATATTAAAAGAAACATTTAAATGTAGTACGTCCCTCACAGATGTTAAGTTTTCAAATGTATGCTCAATGGAAGACCCTGTGCGGGGATCTGCATAACACGTTTTAATTCAAGCCATTTCCTTGCATGAGATATATGTTTATGGATTACAGGAAGCTGACCCCTAATCTTCTAAGCACCTGCACTAGTTCTCTCTTTAGAAATTACTCTTTTTAACAGAGTAAAAAATACCCTTGCCTTCCATTGATATGAAACAAATCCCCCTGCTTCAGTTAAAAGCTATCAGAGGGACTAGCAGTCACCGGAGTCCAGCTCTGCGCAGCGTTTAACAAGATGATTACGGCTCTGGCGCCCAGCCAGGCTGCTGGGCAGTTTTCCTGGGTGTTACTTTACTGACAGGACCTGCGTGGCATGGGACCTTGGCACCAGAAGTGCCAACAGCTGCAAGGCTGCGGCAGGCAGGCAGGAAGTCCTTTTCTCAGCTTTAGCTGCGCTCACAGATTCTCAGTACCCTAAGAGAATAAAGCCTCTGAAAACTTGACTGCAGCTTGCCATCCCCTTCGTGAAGATTTCTGTGAAGTAGCTTTGGTTCATGACATTGGGCTTAGGGGAGCTAAGAGTTATTGGAGATGGAAGACGCGTGGTAAACGTGTGACAAATGGCAGTGGCAAGGTTGTTCTGGGAGTTCATGGATTTGTGAAATGAAATAGTTCAACACCCGGTTCTGCGCTTGGTGATTTGCTGTAGGCAACTCCTTTGACCCTGCACTGAGGAAGCCAGAAAGGACGATAGGAGAAAAATTCTAGTTATCTTGAAGGTGGATGGTATTCTTAACTATCAGTGACAGGTGTAGCAGTATGGCTTCTAGTGGGCGCTACTGGGGAGCGTGAGGCTCTCAGGAGATGAGAAAGGTCAGAAGACACGTGTGCATACGCGAGGAAGGAGTTCAAGTGATAAAAGGGGAGAGGAGGTTTGAGGAAAGAGTTCATTTGTGGAACTCTGCTGGTCTGTCTTGGTATTTTCAGGGATATTCTTGGCACATGGTGTGTCGCTAACATTAGAAATACTCCAGAGAACCACAGCCCTAAAACGTATAGAGTACGACTTACTGTGAGGGAATGAGTGTGCACTCACGGATGTGTGTGTGAAGGTGTGTACGTACCTGTTGCACTTCATTTGAGTATTAAACTTGTGGCTTTCATCCTACTACCATTTTTTGTGTTACAAATGGGATAAAATCTCTAGTTAAAAGTAAATAACTTTCCAAATTTTGAAGTGTTTAAAAGACATTTTGCAACAAATACAACAAAACTTCCTTTAAATATTTCAATCATTCCTACTTCATAGCAGATGAGACGTTCCTACAAAAAAATCTGTACTTGAAATTTCCTAATAACTGGGCTGTACCTGCTTGCAGTTTTCTTAAAACTCTATTTCAAAATACAGGTATAAAACCTTTTCTTTTTTGATATTTCAAACGCTCCATTGTATAAAACAAAAATCTTTTTGATAGTATGAAAACCTAAAAACATGAGATAGTTGAGAAAAATAAGTAATGTATAAATAACTTCAAATAAAGTTAAAAGAAATAGAAGAAAAAAGAAAAAAAGCTGTAATTAAGCATAATTTAATCATTGTGAGCATTAGATTCTGTTTGCCTAATGCCCAATCTGAAGTCTGGAGTTGCTAAGGGTACTGTGTGATGTTGTACAGCTAATGAGTGAATAGAAACTAGGAGGTTGACTCCCAGCTCTAAGGTTCTTTCTAATGCATCCTCCCTGCATGTGCTCAGGCCAAAACTTCAGAGTATTTTTCTTTTGGCTCTTGTGCCATGATTCGTGTCAAAATGGAAACCTTCTCAGCAGGTGTTGAAGGAAGATAAGTATATTGATGAAAAATTATAACTTCGCATCACAGTAATTTAAAAACTTGAAAATTAAAGGCATTCTTTTTTTTTTTTTTTTTTACCCCAAGTAACTCCTTTTGGGGCAATCAGAAAGAGCGAAGCCTTGGAAAAAAAAGAACCATGCATCTTCCAAAATGTCTGCAGGGAAGTCTGCACATTTTTTCCATTTCATTGCTAATGAGTCATTTTCGCCTGACTCCTGCTCCCAACACTCCCTCTCTGAAGAACCAGCTGTCAGTTTCCACAGCCGAGCAGGTTTGGTACCAGACAGGTGGCAGCAGGGTGGGGAAGAAATGATGTCAGTGGGATGTAGTTAATCTGGAATTAGGATGATCCACCTGGTATCATTAAAAAGTGACTGCATATCAGAAATGGTTCACTACAAAATAATCAACATTTAAATTAAAAGTTTAAGTTTAAATATCCTTGAAAAGACAAAAAGATATTTTGTATCATCTGTATATTTGAGCAATCTTTTACATATTATTAGTTCAATAAAGGCAGTTAGAAATGCAGAATTGTAAGCCATAGTTTTGGAGAGAGTGGATTGAACTGTAATGCTATAGCCGCTGCATTTACTCCATTTGTGACCATCTGTATACTACTGTGCTCTGAAAATCCTCTCTGACATTAGTAAAACCAGTGTCAAGCTTAAATGATCTAATATACTATGAAGTTTTTTTGTAAATTGATATTTATATGTCTATAAGCGTGGAAATTTTATCAATTAGTATTTCATTCCTTTATCATCTTTAATTCTCACAACAACCTGGAAAACAATCCTAAAATCTTCAACACAGTAAACATGATCCTAAGCATATTCCCTTGAATTCATCTCCTTGTCCACAACAGGGGCTACCCATACCTTGTTCATTTCTTCAGTTTTGACGTCACCTCCTCCTGAAAGCTTTCCCTGAATGCTCAGTAATGAACCAGGCCCACTGCCCTGTAATTCCATAGCACCCTAGCTGATTTCTTAAATAGAATTTATCATCCAACTTTGAAATTAGCTGTTCATCAGTCTCATGTCCTTCCTGGACCATAAAATTCTTAAGGGCAGTTATTATCTTGTTCACCCTTCAATTTCCAATAGTTAGCACAATGTTTATTAGCATATAATCAGGGCTCAATGAAATTTATAAATATGTGTAATTGAAGTCAATTTTAAAAATATCACACATATATGTAAAGCACAAACAAAAGTATAAGGGAAAAAAGCCCATATCTAGCCATTTATCAGGTTTTCATATTTTTTCCTTTTGAGTGATCCTTCTGGCTATGGCATGAGGAGCATTTTAAAGTAGGGGACAGTGTAATGCTGGAAGGTCAATTTGGGGTAAATGCAGATGAAATTTTCAGAATGGTAGCAGAAATGGAGAGGAGACAGATCATAGATGTACATAGGGTCAAATACACATGATTTGGTAAAGAACTGGATCCATGAGTAAGAATGAGGTGTCAGACATGGCTAAAAGATTTGTGGCTTATGCAGGTGGAAGGATACTTGTCTTGTTCACTCAGATTGAGGAAGTCAGAAGAGGACGTGATGGTGAGGAAATTAGAAGAGGACCTGATGGTGAGGAAACCAGAAGAGGACCTGATGGTGAGGAAACCAGAAGAGGATGCAGTGGTGAAGAAACCAGAAGAGGACCCAATGACTGCTTCCATGTTATTTTGGGGAGGGTCAATGAACTGAAGCAGCTGCAGCTGCTGGATTGCCCTTCTTATGTCTTCTATTGGTTTGGTTCTTGTGTCTCACATCTCTATAACTTGCTGCGTCTGACAGAACCCAGCAAAACAGCCGAAACTGTGATTATACAGTTATACAGTTTTGGCTGTATAATCACTTGATACTTGATGTCACTTGGTATTCTATGTCAGGAAATAGAATATCAGAATACTAGAAACCTAGTAGCATGTTTTTAAAATGGTATGTGATGTGATTCTTTATTTTCCTTCTCTTTTATATATAGGGGATGTTGGGTCTTATGACCCAGGTAACAGGGCTACTGACAAGACAGCCTGAACCTGACTTGATTCAGACTGATTTCCTGTTTGAAATAATAGTCCTAGACATGGAATACACTGCCTTGAGAATTTTAAGAGATGTACCCAGCAGTTGTATTCCTTTTTTTAGTTGTGGGGGATATAAGATGTAACATTCTATCCTTCACTTTGGAAGGAATGTCCTGACGTGCCCCAGACAACTGAACCCCTAAAATCATGGCTTATGTTTCAAATCCTGAATCTCCATTAATTTCTTGGCTAATATGTTTGATAAAGGCTTTCACTGAATTTGCCATTTCTTGCTCGGCTGGTATGATCAACATGATGTCGTCAGTATGGTGTATCAATATGGTGATCAGTGGAATGTCCAAATGGTCCAGACTTCCTCAGGCTGTATTGAAGCCGGTTAGTAAGATAGGGAATCAATACTGGATCTGGAACCTGGCAAGAAGTCCATGTGGCAATAACCCCAAGATGGCTGCTGGAAGACCCTGCCCCCCCCCCACACACACACACAATTCTGCCACTTAGAACAAGATTTCCTCTGGAAGCCAGAAGACGTCCTGGATACTCCTCAAAGGCTTTATCATTGGGCCCTCCTGGGGGATTGATGGGTGGAGTAATCAATCAAAACAGCAAACACCTGGGATTCCTCCCCTGCCATTAACAAAGGGGTAGAATAATTAATGGTTCAAAAAGCAGGTGCAAGGCCTGAACTTGCTCTCTTTCCTTTAGACCCTGATTCTGGCCACCTTCTCCCCCACTTGGATCACTACGCAAGTAAAGCTGGGGATTTATCATCTATAATGGGAAATTGTAACTGGAAATCAGCCGTCTTTATCACTTTTCAGCCCCTTCCTCTCTACCTAGTTCCTATGATTTGTTATATTCTCCCATTTCTCTTCCCTCCGTACCTGAATAAATTACTGGCCTAACTCTCCCGACATGCTCTTGAAATTAATTTCTGCCGCATAGGTAAGAACCTAGTCAGAATCTAGTAACAATATTATGACCTAGAGTGGGAGAGGAAAGGTAGACCTGTGTCTAGGCCATAAATATATGCTGCATTCTAATACGCATCACTTTGAACTGGTTATGGTTGTTCTTTTTGATATGGACAAAAAAGAACTCATTCATCAGATCACATAAACTGTATACCTGGAACTTTTTAATCTGCTCAGCAAAGGTATATTTAACACAAGAATGGCAACTAAGGCTAATACTTGGGTGAATTTCTAGTATTTCAATGCCATCTCCAAGAATCTCTTTGGCTTTTGGCTCTACTTTGAGCCAACTAAATGGAGATACCATGGGAATACAATGTCTGCATTCTTTAGATATTTAAGAGTGGCACTATTTTCTGCATTTCCTTCAGTGACTAAATATGTTTTGATTTATTTTCTTGGCAAAAGGAGAAGTGCAGTTTCAGAGGCATCCTCTTGACCTTGCCCACTTTTATAACGCATACCCCATGGACAAAGGAACAATGTGGAAATTCCACCAACTATAATCTGTATCTGTTCTCATTGTCTATTTGGTGACAGGGGAGTACACCTGGGTGCATCTTTGACCTCCTGGCCTAACTGTGAGCTCTACCTGAACCAGGATTCCATTTATTACCTGTTCCTCTTCATTACTACTCTTCTAGAAAGACCCTGATGATGCTTTAGTTCCCTGGATAACAATGTCAACTAGCATTTTAAAAAGTTCTCAAAATGCATGGGTATCCCCCTTTGTTCAATGGACAGTTACCCTAGTAGGCCTCTGGCAGTTCCTTTGGGGAAGGATGGGGAAATGTTTAACATGTAAAAATGCTGTGATGTTGTGGGGTCCTTCCTTCTAGGGCCAGCCTCTCCTTCACAACAAGTTCTGCAACTGAAAACGAACTGAGTTCTGAAGATCGGATAATGGATTGTGGCTTTTTGCGAGGTAGCCTTTCTGGGCCTCCTGATAATCTGTCTTTGAAAGATTGAACTTTGTAGCCCAATTAGATGTGTTCTTAATCTAAATTCATGTTCTTGTAGTTAGGATCTCTTGGAGATGTGTTTTAAATTGTGTGGCCCAACAAAATGCGGTTGCGTCTTAATCCAGATGGAGGTCCTACGAAGAGAAAGAAACTGGAAGCTAGGCTGAGAGAGGAGCTAGAAGCCCGAGGTCAGTGGAACCAGGCAGAGAAAGGAGAACCCGGAGGATTGCTAGCAAGTCAGAGTGCTGCCAATTTGGAGAGAAAGCAAGCTTCCCAACCTTTAAATCATGAGCCAGTAAATTCCTTTTAAGTCAAAACTAGGCCATGGTATTTGTTATAGTAGTTCATCCTCTACTTGCTTTTGATTGAATAGAGTTGGTGATATATTGGCTTGCTCTCCTTCTAGCTTGTTCTTCAGGAGCTGTTTCTGTCAAATAGCTCCATAGCTCTTGGAGTCAGGACTCCCTTTGGGCCACACCAAACTTGGCCCCATTGTGATAATGGCACTTATTTCACTTCTGATGACCAAGTGTTACCAGCTTGCCTCTTTGATTCAGGAAGCCTGCCATTTTCAAGATTGTTCAGGGGCTTCTGCCCTGGTAGCTTTCCTGCCACTGTCCGCAGCCTATATGAAGCAATCAGAACTGAGCTCATGCGGATCCTGCTGTCCCTTTGCCAGCATATTCATTATTTTCTGGGTAACTGGCATTTCATCCAGGTCCTCCCAGGGCATAGAACATAGGTGGTAGATTTTAAAGACACATATAAAAACATCTACTCTAGGAGTCCTACTTCACGGAGGCTTTTTTTTTTTTAAATTAATTGATTTGTTTTTCTTCTTTATTTTCTTTTAAATGTTACAATAAAAAAATATGAGGTTCCCATATACCCCCCACCCCTCCCACATCAACAACCTCTTCCACCATCGCGGCACCTCTGCTGCACCTGGTGAATACATTCAGGAGCACTGCTGCACCACATGGACAGTGGTCCACATTGTAGTCAACACTCTCACCCCGTCCACCCAGTGGCCACTGCAGGACACACAACGTCCAGCATCCGTCCCTGCAGCACCACCGAGGACAACTCCAAATGTTCATTCTTTCACTGCCTGCCATGCCAGTTCTGGCATTTGAATATGCTGTGTGTGGGCCATTGCTTTCAAAGGACCATCCTAGCAGCATTTTTACTATCTCTGGTTTTTGGACACAGTGTTAATTCAATCTTGTATCACAGGAGAATGTTCCCATGTGGCTAAACTCTCCCTCATCTAACTTTACGTCCTGCCTCCATTGATCCAGAGGCTTTAAAATCTAACCCCATTGTTCTTAACTCTTGCTCTGCATTTGCTAGAACCTGAAACTCCCTTTCCTTTCTTAGAAGGGCTGGCACACTCCTGGCTGGGTAAATTGTAATTTAACCCTAGAGACTGGTCTGGGGGCTAGAGGGAAGATAGGAATAGATTTTGGAGTGGGGCAACCACTTACCACCTTACAATGCAGAGATCTCCGTATTTTCACCAAGTGTGAAATAAGCGTGAGTCTTTTCCTAGGAGAAGACCACTTTTGAAGGCCTAGAGGACCTATAGAATTAAATATTTTTGAGCATTTTGGCCAGATGTAGCCATTTCACCTCTCAGCATTCCGCTCAGACTTGGGGCCATAGACTGTTAGGTTTGCAAATTCAACCTGTTATTGAGTTCAGTTCTTAGAATTAACTCATGGGTCTGCTCCTCAATTTTTCCTACTCCCTTACTCAAAGAGTTAAAAATATTTATGTGTTCTTAGGAGACTTTAAGTTGGTGATTAAATGGCTGTGCTGGTGAACTGTGTACCAGAATTTTTTAAAGCCCTGATTTGATTGGGGAATAAAATATGGGCTAGAGTGGACTTATTGGTATTCTACTATAGTCTTACTGTGATTCTAGCAGTGGAAGAAATTATATCACTGATGTGGAGACAGTGGCCACTGGAGATGCTAAAATCAGGGAGAGGGACAAAGAGATGTAATACTGGGGTAATTTGAGGACTTGGAATTGTCCTGAATGACATTGCAATGACAGATATGGGTCTTTACATATATGGCCATTGCCTACAGAATTGAGTGGGAGAGAGTGTAAACTACAATGTAAGCTATAATCCATGCTTAGTGGCAGTGTTCCAGAATGTGTTCATCAATTGCAGTTGAATGTACCACGCTAATGAATAAAGTTGTTAATGTGGGGAAGGGTGGGAGGTGTGAGGATTCACATATTTATATGGGAATTCCTTATATTTTTTTATGTAACATTTTATGTAATCGAAGTATTGTTTAAAAATAAATAAAAATATATGTATATTTTTAAAAAGCCCTGATTTATGGTGTTGCCAGATTCTGTGTGTAAATGCTCCCACCTTGGCTGAATTTGAGCTACCAATATTAGCTTGAAAAATTCCTGAAAATTTAACTGCTGCAAGCAAGCCAACACTAGAAAAGTCCTGAAATCTCTCTGCCTCTCTTTGTCTTTCATAAATGTATCAACACAACCCAACCATCTCTAAATAGAGTCAGGATTTTTATTCTGTGCTTTCAGTGATACAATAAAATATTTGAATAAGGAAAATAGTTTATTTAATTTACAAATAAACAATTAGAAACAGGACAAAATGTTAGTTCAATTTGAGCAAACATGTTAAACATATTTTATCTCTTTCAAATGTAGTCTAAATTTTTAATGAATGACATCGTTATTTGACAGTTTATTTTTTATTAAAGATTTATTTCTCTTTGCCACTCCCCCCCCCCCCCCCGTGTCCACTCTCCGTGTGTTCTTCTGTGTTCATTTGCACACTCAGTGGCACCAGAAAACTGCATCTCTATTTTGTTGCGTCATCTTGCTGTGTCAGCTCTCTGGGTGTGCAGCGCCACTCCTGGGTGGGCTGCACATTTTTTTCACACGGGGCGGCTCTCCTTGCAGGATGCACTCCTTGTGTGTGGGGCACAGCACTCCTTGTGCACAGCAGCTCTGTGCGTGGGCCAGCTCACCACGCGGGTCAGGAGGCCCTGGGGATCGAACCCTGGACCTCCTATATGATAGCGGATGCTTTATCAGCTGAGCCATGTCCACTTCCCTGACAGTTTATTTTTGATCCGTTTCAATGGAATAAATGAAGAAGAATCAAGATTTCAAAGTTCTCCGTTTTGTTTGGCTCTTGGCGGTCACAGTTGAGCAACCACCATGTTCCAGGTCCTTGACTGAGTTTCTTATCTCTAAAGAGCTCATTTTAAAATAGAATTAAAACAGCCTGAGAATGGGGATGCTTTCCTCTTTACCCATTCCAGCTCTGTCAGAATAGTATCTTTTGTGATTATCACCAAAATTCTAAAATGTTCATCCTTGGTATATGTGTCTTCTGTGTAGCTTTCCAAAACAACTGGATATAATTTCTATAAATACTCATTTACCTAGTTGTCATATAATTAAACTTGACCCCTGTTTGTGTTTTTAGGTGGGGATTTAAATTGTTTTGTGTTAGATGACTTTAGGGATATATGAAGGACTCAACTAGGGAGGGAAGAAACAAATATGTCACTTGGTACAGGCTAATAGTTATGATTAGAAAAGGTGTACAAGTTTCAGGAGTAGCATAAACACAGTGCAATTCAGTCTTATTGGGATCGTTAGGGAAACTTAGGAGTAGCTCATGCCTGAACAGATGTTTGAGTATGATCAGAAGTTCTTTGTATGAACCAAAGCAGAGAGAAGTTCGTTTAAAACAGATTAGTACTGGAAAATGTCTTGCAGTTAGTACTGGAAAATGTCTTGGAATTAAAATGTTGTCAATATAGATTAAATACAACTTAGAATTTAACTGTATATGTTAACTTTGTTTTCCTGGTTATCAACATGTTAGGGATAGAAAATTGCAATAATAAGATTTATTAAAGGCAGTCATTCTGAAGAAGGCAAAAAATGTTTTCCCAACCTGCTAGAAAGGAAAAATGAGATAAACTATAAAAAATAAGATAAAGGCAATGGAGATAATTTGAAATAGAAGAATTAAGGATTGTAAAAGTGGAAAGAAAAATATCAGGTGATTGTTTGCTAAAACTTTTCGTTGGTTGAAAGGCCTTATTTTTTTCCTTGGGTGAATTAAAGACATGTTAAATCCAAAAATTTAACCAGGTAGGGTAAATCATGTCAACCAGAGGCAAATGAAAAGAGTTTATGAACAATGTGACAGCTCCTTTTTTGAGTGTGTCGTCTAGGATTTCTGGGTTAAGTTGGATCTTTTTTTAAAGAAAGAAAGAGAAATGTATAGGTTGGTAAAGGTCATGATCTTTTGTAAGGTGCAATTTGAGACTTAGCTACTAATATTTGAGTCTGATCCTAATTCCTTAAGGTACACAGAGGATGTGATCTGACCTCCTTACCCCATTTTAAGATGCTAGCTCAGAAATGTTAAACGACCTAAGGGAGTTATGGGCGAAACCTGGAGTAGGTCTGACTTTAATGCCAGATGACCATGTTATTCTAAAGACCATGTTATTCATGTCCTTATTAAGTGTATAACTTCCAAAGGTTTTGCTTCTGAGAGGCAGATTTATGGGAAGGACTTGAAAAGTAGGTTCAGTAGCAAGAACTGCGCTTCCGTTCATTAGCTGTTTTTGCTGTGTTATATTAATTCATTACTAAGGTAGGAAAATAATAATAATGAGTAATATTTTCTGAATGCCCCAGGCATATTGCTAAACATGTTATGTGCATTGTCTCATTTAATTTCCTCACTGGTTCCATGAAAAAAAAAATGAGGCAATGTGTAACACTAAGTGAAAATGATAGCCTTTAGTTTGCGGAAGAGCTGCTGATACGAAGTACCATAAAGAGGTTGGCTTTCATGAAGGAGATTAATTTGGGGTAAAAGCTTACAGTTCCAAGGCCATGAAAAGTCCTAACTGAGGCACCATTAGAGACACATTCCTACCAAGTCAGCTGCCACCTGCCGAGGCAAGATGGCGGGCGGTCTCTGCTGAGGCTGGAGCTCAGCTGAGGGCATCAGGCCTAGGGTCTGTCTCTTTCTGGGCCTCCTATATCCGCCGTGGCTGTTCTGCTTGTAGCATGTAGCAGGGCTGGTCTCCTCTTGACCTGTGGGCCCGGGCTATTGGGGCCCTGTGGGGCTTCGTGCTTAAGCGATCCTCTAGGCACCTCTCTTACACAGCTGGATCAAACAAGGAGGCTTTCTTTTCCTGTGCCTGCGTGTCTGTGTACCCATGTACATAGGGCCCAGCAAGGGGTCAGAGACTCAGCCTGAGACACATCTCACCAATGAAGTCCAATCAAAAGCTCTTAAGTGATCTGATCAAGGAATCTAATAAAAGGGCCCTCAACTGAATTTAATGCAATCAAATGATATCACACCCCACAGGAATATATTATTTTATAAACAAAATCTTTCTCTTTTGGGGATTCATAAAATAATTTCAAACGGCCACAGATGGTAATGGGAACATAAAGTTCTGATTTCCAAAGAATTCCTTGTTATGAGAGCCCAACCTGAAAGGAAGATAACTCTTCACATCTAAATAAATTTTTGCAGCTTGTTTTTTGACTATCTTCCAAATTTTGTAAACCAAAGAAAGAAATCATTCCTACTTTTCTTTTGTAATTGTTGCTCTCTTATGGACAAAGTAGACATTTATAATTGTGACAATGTCCAGGAAAGAAAGAGGGAAGAAAGAGAAAGAAAGAAAGATTGAGGAAGGAAGGAGGAAGGGAGGTAAGAAAGGAGGAGGGAGGAAAGGAAGGAGGGAGGGAAGACAGAAATGGCATTTATAATCCCTCCTGCTCATAATTCTTCATCATAAAAGACAATAGCTTTACTTGAGAAGAACATAATGATTGGGTTTCCTTTGGGTGACTTTAGGATATATTAACTATTTCATTGTATAGTTCTTGCTGCTTGAGTGTTACCAAATACGTAAATGTGTATAATCCAGTGACATTTAGAATATCAGAAATTTAAGCCAGGATTAATGAAAATCTTACATTGATCCATTTGAATTTGCTAATATTCCAACATTTGTATCCTATAAAAATATCCACTTCATCTGGTTTACAACTAATAAAAGGGCATAAAGATTAATGTTCTTTGGTGGCAAAAACTACAACAAATAGAAATACCTCTACCAGCTTGATCATAAAATATGTACCTTAGGACTTCCTTGATTCTTGTTTTATCTTAACATGGAATTTCAGTTTGTGGCCTTCAGTCATTCTGAAGTCACTAAATAAATGTACCATCTGAAGTCACTAAATAAATGTACCAGAAAGTTTTGTTTAATAAAAATTTCATTGAATGAAGAATTTCATTGGAAATGAACTTCATTAGAAGTAAAGAAACAGATATGTCAGTTTCATGCTCCTCACCACAGAACATAGAGTAACATAATTTTCAAAGGTATTTTAAGATTAAATCACTCACAAGCTTTTAAAAAATGTATTGTGGTAATATGTAATATATATCCAAATTTGCTATGTTAACCATTTTTTAAGTATATAATTCAATGGTCTCTTCTAAGCTTTTAAGAAGAAATAGACTGTAAAGCCTTTAAAGAAAATAAAATAATTTAACTTCGTAAATTCTGGAAATAGCCGTAAATTATAAAAACTAAGAACAGCTGCAAATGCAGTTATCAGTTCATGGGTTATTTTAAGTGATTGAGATCTGTGAACGTTTAGTTAGAGTGATAGTCTTTTATATCTGTTTTATGTATAATGTATTGTGTACAAATTATGAAGGAAAATACATCTAAAAAGGTAACTACAAAACTTTTGTATCTAATGATAAGTGTTGTAAGTATTCGTTTATATGGGTAAACAGCACAGTGGATGCATGTATAACTAAATGGAGCTTTTATAAAATATTCAATAGGAAAGGTAGGTTTCTTTGAAGAAAAGTTGAATAAAAAGACCATTTGTAATTACAGTTAATATTTATCCTTTCTTAACAGATGACCTTAAAGGATTGCCGTTTAGCGCTGTTCAGGATCTGCTACGCATTGTTTCGCATGAGTCCTGTGTAAGGATTACATTACAGAAACCAGGTCCTTTTTGAAGAGCATAGTTTGGGCACTATTCTCAACAGGTACAGTGGATCTTTTATTAAACTGTCTTTAAAATTGAAAGGAAAGGTGAAGGCAAAACAAAAAGCAAAAAAATCCTGTGTGTCATTTATGGAGGTTTTCACAGACCATCAAAATATTTTAAAGCTTAGTATGCTGTATATATACATACATTAAAAAAAAGTGTTTTCTTTGCATTAAGAAGATATTGGTTGTGTTAGTAAACACACTCTAGAAATATTCTGGAAATACCATTCAGGTAAATATTGTAAAGCTTTTGTCCTTAGATATTTAGCTTGGTATAAGCATGGTTAGTACATGAATATATTTTTAAATTGCCCAAAACCAGAGAAACAATATTCTGTGTTGTGATTTCTATCTTTCCTTACCAACATAAAATGTGCTGGTAAATGGATTTTATTCCATTTATGTTTAAGACAGTGTTTCCAGAAGGCAGGAAGGAGCAGGGCCCCCCATCAGGGATGCTCTGCTGGAAGACAGCTTTCAGGTTGTTTGCTGAGCGGCTTCTCATTCTATGTACTCATACAATCAACAGAATTTGGTAATTATAAAGCACCTTTATTTTGACCATTGCATAATTATAAGAGTAGTCCTTGAAAATGTGAACATTAAGGATACCTCAGAACACATGATTAGACTCATGTTAAATATCCACAACTAAAACGGCACCAATAGCTTATGTCAAATTAAATCTCCTGTGTGCTAATTACCTACAATATTTATGATGAATTTTTGGATGATTAAATCAACATAAGAAGGTCAATCTATTCCAGATGAAGAATGATTTCTCCTTGTTTTCCAGTTATTTATAATATTTATCAATATCCTATCCAATTTCAAAGCTGCTGTAATGCTTTCCTCTAATTTGTCAGGTTAATTGGATATTATTTCCCCCAGCATATTCAATCTTATCAATTTCTTCAGGATTGGAAAATTAGGATTAAAGAAGGGAAGTAACTAAATCTGAGTTTGAGAATATGTTGGATAATATGACTTTTATCAGTATGTTCAATTTTGCTTTCTCCTAGCCACATCCAAATTCTGGGATGTTGTTTCAGAAAATTCACATTTCATGTGCCTTTCATTCATTCCAATAAATCACACAAAGTTGTCATTTAGATTGAAAGCCCTAACTGTACTGCATATCCTTAAATTAATTTTGCAGAGCAAAGTAACCATATATTTTCTATTTTCCCAAAGACTAGAAAACTAGGGGAAAGAAAGGATTGGAAAGGAATTGGAAAAGTTTTGACAGTGATTTCCAAAACATGGAAAAATAGTTTTACATGAATACATTTCTGTATTCTAATATTAGCAAGATTGGCACACCAAGATTTGCCATCAGGTTTCTGTATTGCAAGAACAATCTCAGAATAGAATTTATATACACAATAAAATTAACAACAATATGTGTTGTTTAGAAATGATGCACACACATCCTATAAGGTGTTATTTCCTAATATTTATAAAACATTTTGTTCTTACCTTTTAATCACAAGAGCACCTTAACCAATAACACTCTATATTAACCTTCTACTTTTCATAGATCTGTGATTACTAGATATAAATTAAATCTAAGCACCTTAATTAAAATTTTCAATGATAGAAACAGGTTATTTATGGTACCTGTGACATTCAAAGAAAAACAACTGAAAACACCATAGCAGCTGTAGGTTAGAGGGTTTTGAATCTAATGCTCACTTCCAGATGGATGATGGATATGCAATTTAAATTTATGGTAGACATATCAGCAGATGGAAGTAGAACGGAATAAATGTGTTTGCCACCTGTGAACTGGTGCATTCTATCAATTATCAGCTAAATGTATTATATTCAAATAGTTCAACAGAACTCCAAGTTTTGAAAAGAGGCTTGTCATCAGCCTATTAATAAATGCAAATTCCAATTTGAGGATATAGAGGTTATTTAACAGCACAGCCAGCCTATGGAGGCAGGTTTGGCAAAGCATAGTTCATTCTTGTTAGGTCACTCTTGTTATTGCTCTATCTAATTAATTGAAAAGCATATTGGTAGAACAGGAAGCGATTGAAGCAGATGAGACAGACTGAGCACTCCAAGAAGACATAAGTGAATTAGAATTGATGAATCTGATGAGAGTGGATTCACAGCGTCACTTTAAATAGAGCTCCATTTCATTCATGTGCTTGCACCCAATCTGCCACTACAACTACTAAACAGGGGAGACACTGACAAGTTTCATCTTGACGCAGTCAACTGAATTTTTTTGCCATAATAAGAGGCAACCCATACTAAAAGGGGTCCTGAGTTCAGTCCCTGAGAATGAAATGTTTCACTCAGTAACTTGCTTTGGCCCAGTTTCAAGAGGAAGTGCTTCATTCTGTTAGGGAAGAGCCTGACTACACCTTGGTTTATAGGTTTTCAGTGTTGGTGGAATTCTCAACACCTAATGAAAGAAAAATTCTACTCTTTAGTACCTTTGAATGCAACTAGAGGGTGCTGTAGCTGAGAAAAGTAGAGTGGGACATTCTTTTAATTAAAAAAAAAAGGGAAATTTTGTTTTTCATTCTTAGTGGTCTTGAAAATTGCATAAACATTTGAGAAACCTCACTGCATGCATTGGTTGCTTGCTGTGCCTTGTGTGTGTTAACAGTGTTTAACTACTACTTAAAATGTTTACAGTGTGGCATCCATAAGTGAGAACTTAAAATGATGGGGAATGGTCATGGAGATAGTTTTGACTGGATATTAGAAAGAACTTTCTACCTGTTGGAGGGTCCATAAAAGTCCTTCAGAAGTAGTGTGTGGAGATCTTTCTGTCAGGATGGGAGGTGGAAGGGTTGCTTCTAACATGGTTATTCAATAAAAAAATCTTAATTCATTTTGAGATATTTGTTACAGACATCTGCTCTTTTTCTGTTTGTAAAAATTAATCATTTTTTACTATATTTGTAGTTCTTTGTCTTTTAGAAGATGTGTTTTCAAATGTTTTTAGTTGACTTCTTCCTATAAAGGATACACACTTAAATATGTAGCCTTAAATGGAATGACAAGTGATAAATCAGTTGGTATGAAATACTGTGTAATTTGAAGTTAAATTAATATTTTTAGCAGGAATTATCTCTCTTTGCCCGTTGTGGAGGTGAGAGGAGAGTGGTTTAAGTCTATTTCAGACGAATTATTCTCAATAACAGCCTATCTGTAGAAGACGTCTTAGTGGATATATGTTTCTTAAGTTGGAGTTCCTAAGGAAATGAAAGAAAGAAGGAAGAAATAAAGAGTAATATAATTTAGGGTGATAATATGGCAGAGAAGAGGACTTGCAGCTGTATAGTGCATAGGCCTGTACTAACAGACACAAGGTTTCCATCCCTAAGTAGTAGAGAGTCAACCATTTCACTTAATGTAATTGCTTGCAAAATTCCTCATACATGATATTTGACCAGTATGTAGTAACTCTTTGAAGATGTGGATTGTGGAAATAACTCAGAGAAACAGAGGAAATATTTACATTTGGGCTGTGTCATGCTTTCCTCTACATTTAAATGCCAAGGAAGAGTGTCCTTGGGGGACAAAATCCAAAATGATGTTTGAGGAGCAGTTTTGGAAAGGGAGAGGAGAGGAGGAGAAGGGAAGGGAGGGGAGGGGAGGGGAGGGGAGAGGGAAGGTAGGTATGGCTTATTTTCTTGGGATTAATACTTGTATCCCAATGCTGTTGTGAATCCAATGGAAATTGTATGAAATGAAATAAAATGCCAAATACTATCTGACATCATTGATATTTGCTCATGTGCTTGTATTTCTCATAATAATTTTAAAGCATTTTATATCAACCTGAACCTTCCTTAATGCCTTTTATCTTCTTAATATTTGAAGAAAAATACATGAGTGATGTTGATGTAGCTGATATTCAGAATTACAAAATTAATTTCATTTAAATTTATGCATCCAGATTTAATTTTCTCCCTTACTTTTCTACTGATAAGGGAAAGAGCTCAAATGTGAATTTGGGGATTGAATATCATGCCTTAGCCGATGTGTGTAATCTTAAATGATGATCTACCATCCTCAGGGATATCATGTCAATATTAGGAAGTAGGAAATCCCCACAACTAATGTATGATGAGTTAACTAATTAGTTGTAGATATTACTCTGTAAATGGCTTCTGACAGACAGTATTCTCTTAGTAAACTTGAAGAGGAATAGCCCAGAGTTCCAAAAGATGGGATGCTGTTTCATGAATGATATCAATCGCTTAGCACAACGGCAGCTCTTTGTCTTTAAAAGTAGAATTAAAAATGCCTTTGGTGGCGGGTGGGTGGGGTGGAGAGAGTGTATAAGAAATTGGTACCTCTATATGCTTTTTAGTAATTAGTTCATATATAGAAGACATGACAGATTGTGAACAAAAACTTTTCTGGTAGTTTTGAAATTGCTCACAGTAGCAACTGATTGTGTGCTTAGTCAATTCTGTTCTATTACTGTGAAAGAAAATGTCATGAAAAGTGGTATGCTTTTACTTACAAATTCTATATTGGGAAAACAAGATATATTTATTTTTAAGCCATTTTTTTCTTACCTAATTTGCTTCTGATATGTTCAAGATGGAAAAAAAAACCCCACAGAATACCTTCAGTAAAAGGTTTTTGATCACATGTGATTTAGGGTCTGCTGTTACGTATAAGATGGGATAGTTAACGTTGAATTCAGTGAAATGAAGATGCTCAAGATTTGGAGTCACATGTAGTACTTTCTTATAGTTAATTATATGTTATTTCTGCTTTATAAAATAATGGAAATCATCAAGATTTAGCTTGACCACTACTTTATAAACAAAATCTGTGGCTACTACTTGATTTTTTTAAACACCTCATATTACCTTTGTGCTCCTCAAAGAAGTTGATACTTAAAATAATTAAATATTTCATTATTATATCCCACATATAATTTTAATATTTTAATATTTAAAAATACTTATTATTAAGCTAGTTTGTGGAATGGAAGCTATTAAAGAATGTCAGATTTATTTTGAATAAAGAAGAAGGTGAAAAATGACCTTTGCATTTATATGTCTCTATAGAAAGTCATGTTGTAAGATCTCAGTGATACATTTTCCGTTGACTGAGTTTTCCAGATCATTTAATCCTCTCCAGCGTCTTCAGAACTCTCCAACAGGGTTAATGATAACAGATTGTCACATTATTGTGTTCATGGTGACCTGTTTGGGTAGATAAAAATCTCTATACTGTCAGAGCTATGGTAAAAATTTAGTGATCATCATCAATTTACTCTTTCTTCTTTCTCTCTCTCTCTCTCACTTGCTCTCTCACACACACACACAAATGCAATGCATACTGTGTCCTTTTATTAGAAATCATGAAATAGCCATAGTGAAAGCAAGAGCTAAGACTAGACAATACAAGACTGGAATATATTAATACAAGGCTTGAGTGATGAAAGACATGCATGCCCCTTATTCCTACAGCTTCTCTGACTCTCACTTGCAACCATATAAACATCTATAAAAGCAATTCTAACACATTTTGTAGTCTGTCTTCACAATTCATGACAGATTAAAAATGGAATGTGAGAAGATAGCTATGTGTCTAGAAATAGACGCAGTACCAGTCTATGAACTGAGAGTTGACAGCCTCACAGTAGCACCCAGAAGAACATATAACAAGCATATGAAAGAAGTCTACATGAAAAGCAAGTTGGAAGGAGTTCATAACTCAGCAAATAGCTGCGAGGTGTGGGCTGAGCCATTTCCTTAGCAGTATATGAGTAAGGCAGCCACTAGCCACATGTGGCTATTGAGCACTAGAAATGCAGCTAGTTTGAATTGAGATGTGACATAAATTAAATTCTATATAGACTTCTAAGACTCAATTTAAAAAAGGAATGTAAAATATCTCATCAATAATTTTATATTAATTACAGCCTGAAATGATAATATTTTAGATATATTGGGTTAAAGAAATGTAGTCTCAAAATTAACCTTGTTTCTTTATACTTTTGGTTACTAGAAAATTTAGAATTTCATGTGTGGCTCACATTTGTGGCACTTATATTTTTATTGAACAGTGCTGGTCTAAGGAATTTAAGCAGTATCATATAATTACTGTTAAGGCAATCACAGGTATCTAGAATGAAATGCATCTATTTCCCTTCATTAATAACATGCATGGCTTCATTGTAGACCTACTGGACACATTCAATTTTATGGAAGCATAAAGAAAACATGTAAAAATTATTGCCTGAACCAGTTTCTTACTTTCTGGGAAACTCAGGTGCACAGCCTTCTAGAATTCTGAAAGTGCTCGAAGTACTTGCCCAGCAGCTTCTAGATGTTACTTTTCTTCCAAAGCACACAGACATCATTACAATTCCATGCTTGTGAACAAGAATGTCAAGAGTGAAAACCATCCATGCAGCTGAAGGAAGATCGTTATTTCTCAACTGAAAGAAAGGCACTGGGGTAGCACCAACACCTTTCCCAACCGATGTCCACAGCGCAGCGCTGTGCTTCTCGTCTCTGGTTGTGGTAGACTTACTCCTGCCAGGCCAGGATGCACTTGTTTTCTCCTTGCTTCCAGATCCAGTCCATCTGAGGCATGCAGGGATTGATTAATTATACTCTGAATAAGGAATACAAGGGGAAGTAGGAAGAACAGAAGAAAGACGAGAACATTTGGATGAAAACTTTGATAGAACTCTGGAATATTGAGAACTAATGTTCTAGATAAAACTAATATCATATCAATAAAAAAGATATTTATTTAATTTGTTCAAAAGTAGAAAGCTAAAATTTAAGGATCGAACATAAAACAATACACACTAAATTCCATGAAACATTTTGACAGTTTACTAGGCAAAACATGACTTAGTGTCAATGTAGAAACAGTATTTCAATTGAACACTTATCCCTGTGTTTGCTTATGTTGTCATACCTACCACTGCCAAAATCATCTTTGCATGTGAAGATTTATATAATAGGATTGTCTTTAATAAAATATTAATATAGTTCTAATATGCATTCTTTCTGTATTGCATGATTTGAGTATGCACGGTGTGAATTTCTGTGTACCCACCTAATTAAGTGAGTGAAGTATAATGAATATATCAACTGAAAACAAAAGATCACTGAACTTCTAAAATATATCTCATTTGGAAGTCACATTCAATTATACCCGAGGCTTTTTCAATAACTGCTTCTAGATGAAATTGGTAAAACCTATTATAGCAATAGCTAAAGTTTGTTTTTAGAAAATAAATAAAAGTATATAAAGTATATAAAAGTATTGAAATACTGGAAGCCTTATAAAGTGTTTACATATTGCACTTTTTGTAAATTATATAACATCTAACAATAGGTAAAATAAGAATTTCCTAGTATTTTACAACTGGAAGCTTCTCCATGAAATTTTTCCTACTTTAATGGCTAACCATAGCAAACATATAATTTAACTCTGGATATTTGTAGCATCAAATTATTTTAAATACACTGATAAGAAATAAAACATTAAAAATTCATTTAAAATATGCATATGTATTTCTAAAGAAAATCTTGAGCAACTCCCAAAATAAAATAGCCAAAGTTTGTCTTTAGACAAAATGCAAGAAAATTGAACAAAATCACATTTATAATCTCATTTAATATTGCTCAAAACTGTAGTTTCATGGCTTGACTTTTGGATGTGTTTGTCACAAGAAGGAATGAGTTTGAGTCCGAACTCTGCTATTTCAAAAACGTGTGATCCTCATGGCCTCAGTTTCTCTACATGTAAAACAGAAAAATTGGAATATCTACCATACAGAATAACCATGGGACTTATTGGGCTTTTCAAAAGATACTTCCTAAACAATAACAGATATATATACATATTTATATATATCTATATATGTAAGTGTTTGGTGTTGGTTATCTGTAGAGAAATTTGATCATCTCAGTGATTTCTGCAGGCTGAACATGTTATATGAAGAAGAAGAAGGCACGGTCAAGGGCCAGAAGCGTTTTCCTTTCCACTGCCCTCAGCGAGCCGAGGTCCATTGGCCCAATGCTTGTAATCTTTGTGAGGGAGGAAGTATTTTACCTGCAAACAGTAAAATGAGTGGAAAAGGGAAAACCAACCGCTTAAATTTAGCCTCACAAGAACACGTTTGCTCTGCAGACCATTCCTCAGTCTATTCGGTTCCTGTGGAGGTTGAAATTCCAGAGGCAGACTCTTCATGAATCCACCTCGAGTCAGTCACCAGATGCTGGCATTCAGGAATAATTGGATAGAAGGCAATGACTGAAGGAAAAGGGCTGTGAATGAATACAAGGAGCAGGGCATTTCTGGTGTGGTTTGCACCCAAATAGAAATCACTACATAAATCCGAAGTACAATTTCAAATTGTGAAAAATCATCAGTGCCATGATTTCCATTTGGCTCCAGAACACCTTGCCTTGCTTGAACAAGGGGTACGTTCTCTTCCACGTTGAGAGGCAAATCAGCAATGATGATTTTTCATGATGACATTTTACAGATTTGAAAAACTGATTTTAGTTTCAGAAAAGACATTGAAAAAGAGTGTTAAATAGACAGAAGATAATTTTGTATTTGCTGCTAATGGACACAATTTTACAGAATTAAAATATATTTTTAAAATTTGCTTTCGAGTAAGTGCCTTTCAGGCTTAGAGGTTTCGACAACCTATTTTTCTTTTATAAATATGTTCACAGATACCTCTTTGTGAGGGAGAATTAGGAGCCTCCTCAAATAAATATATAATGATAAATATTTAAACACAGATTTTTACCTGTAATCTAAAACAAATTAGGATGATCATTTTAAATATTATTTGTTTTTATGAAATTGCAAGTTATCTTTATTTTGCCATTTAAGAAAGAGGTGGATTTTAGTCAGAATTCAATTAAGTTTATACTGCTGTTTATTTTCATTTTTATGGTTATAGGGAGATAGTAGTTGAATAAAAGAAATTAGAACCAAGCCAGCTGAAGCTTTTGTTCCAGCTGTGATGACCACGATATTACTGCGTCTGTATACAGAAAATGGCCCCGAGGAGGCCCATTTGTCTGCAGTCAGACCTAACAGGTCATCAGAACTCCACAACAACGCAAGCCAGAAGAAGGTAACCAGGTACGTGAAGATGAGCATTAGGGGGCTGTGTTTAATACAGTGAAATGTGCTACCAGAAAGTTACCAGGGGGTTCTGTGTGGAAGGAAGCCTCGTTGTCACCGTGCTGGGCAGTCAGACACTGGCCACCGGAGGAGGGGCGTTGGCTGATGAAAAACGAGCAAGGCATGGTGAAGGGAATGATGGGCTGGGGTCACACAGGGGTGAAGTGTGCCCCCAGCTGTGCAGAAGCACCAGCAGGTGGCGGAGAGAGCAGAAGGGGTAGGCGTAACTGCAAAGTGCGTAACTCTGCACCAAGTCTACTGTCTAGAATATTTAGGATCTGTCTATCCCTCTAATTATGATTTCTAGATGTAAGCTGTGCAAAGAGAATTATTTTCCACATACCATGTTCTAGTAATCATATACTCCTAGAAATGGAAGAAACCATAATTATTGGACATTCATTTTAAAAATGATCAAATAGTGCCCTACAAAACAGCAATTTCATACAGATCAGTGAAATGCTATATGTCAAATAGTGCATTGGAAGTAGCAATGGAAAATTTCAAGTAAACTCATAATTGCACTGATGGATGCTAAGTGTCACAAGAGAAATATGGCAGTCCATGTTTATAAAAGTAAAATATCCCTTCCAGAAAATCCAACCAAAAAAACTAAATTTCTTTGAAAAAGAGACTGTTTATAAAAGCAGCTTTCTCATATAGAGATAAGTATGGATCAATTTAATACATTTAATTAGCAAACTTCTCAAAGATAATTGCATGTGCTTTAGTATACAAAGACCCCTATTTCCCTAGCTCCAAGGGACATAAGTAAGCTTTCAGTAGAGCAGATACAGTATGATGACGCTTTCGCATCTTTGGCCTTCCAACAGCTTTGTAAGATATGGCCTTGTCTGGTAATAATTCCTTAACTTGCTGCTAAATAAAATTAAGGAATTGTGTAAACCTTTCCAGAAATTTATTTTTTGGAAGGATTCCCTTTCAACTCTGTCCACCTCAGTCCTGAGTTTATCAAAAAGTATTTTTTTTAAAGCCATTTTGGTCCCCCAAGTTATTTAAAGTTTTAATTAAAGGTGTCAAAAGAAAGGCACTCAGAAAACTCTTCCTAAAATAGTAATTATATTCCACGTTATTTTATTTTGTAAAAAATCCCCAGGAACAGGTATGTTTCCTCTAACTCCATTACACTGAAAAAAACTGGTCCTTTGAAAGTAAATATGATGTTTTCATTTTGCCTTTCATTTTAAAAAAAGGTGTGTGAATATAAATGCAACTGAAAGGATCAAACCAATTTCTAAAAATAAGAAAATTTAAATGGAAGACTGAGATAGATCTCATGATCTCTAATCCAGAAAGCACTGATGTGTGCAATGCACTTCTTGGATGATGTGAATGGAAAAGGGTGAGATGACCGACTCGAGAGACCCGTGCCTTAATTCTCTAGAGCTGCTGTAGCCAGTACCCCTCCCTGGTTGGCTTAAGCAACCACAAGCGCTTATCGCCTCATGGTTGCAGAGGCTGGGAGTCCAACATCCAGATATCGGCAGGGCTTGCTGCCTCCAGAGTCTGCAGCCTCCAGCAGGGCTCCTGCACGCGGAGAGGATCTCGGGTTTCCTCGACCTCTGGATTCTAATCTCTTCCAGTGACTTTCCCTGATTTCTGGCTTCTACACCGTCTGGCTTCTTCTGGTTTCTGGTTTCTATTGACTGATTATCTAAATTTCCTTTGCTTTTATGGACCCCACTCAAGTGGATTAAAGTCTACGCTGATTCAATTTGGCTTCATCTCAATAGGACCTTAGAAGAGACTATTCACAAATGAACCCACATCTTAACTTATAATAACAATTCAGTCTATATATTTTTTATTAACAGCTCCACTTCCATATATTTCTTAACTTTACAAAAATAAGGGATGCTGTAATAGTTTTGGAAGAATCAGGGGTGCCTACATTCTAAAAATGCATGCTTTAAATGAGTGTTTTGTGAGGCAGAAAATTAATGTTTAAATAGGCATCAAAATAAATAAAGCAAAATATGAGTCATCTCCAAATCAGTTCTTTAAAATTCTGACATACATTTAATAATCATTTGTTTTCTAGCAGATTTGTGTTTTACTGAATATTTAAATTATTTTGCTTTGCATGAACATGAATTTCAGGTTCAGTCTGCTTTGCATTTTCTATGAATAGACACTTTCTTATGGGTAATCCATATTATGATGATCTACCTGTGGATTAGCTGAATGGATCTTTCTTGTAAAATATTTTGTCCATATTCCAATCAAAATTCTTCATATTTTGGATAGGACATTTATGTCTTAGAATCATAGGAATTCAGAAATAAAAGAAACTTTCAAAAGTCATCAAAGATAGCTACACCCTTGATCCTTGAAGTTTCTCTGTAATATCCTCAATCTTTAGCATTTCTTGAAATAAATAGCTTAATATTATCCGTTTCATTTTGCTCTAAGAAATCGTCATTAGTATAGAGGCAGAACTTCCACAGCTGTAACAAACATCGTTTGGATTTGGTTCTAGCTCTTAAGACATAAGTGTGGAACAATTCAAATAGTATCTTTTGGCATAGAGCTAACTAAATGTCACTGAGGGACTTTTATGTCCCAGACACTGGGAAAACCATTTTGTATACATTATGGGATTGTTTACTCATTTTACCAAATCTATTAGGTGTGTGGCTGTAATGATCTGCCACAGGTTTTATATCTCCAAGCGCAATATCCCTGATTGTTTCAATCACATAAACCTTCAAGTAGTTCTTGTGTGCTGGAGTTTCCAGTTTCCTAACAGCCCTGACTACAGTCTGGGCTTTGTCTGTGGACTGCTGAAATAGGCCAGAGGTAGATTCTGGGAATATTCCTGCTCCTTGATTTTCTCTGTAGCTTGAGAAGGATGTTGTCATCAGAAATATAAGAATGCCATGAGGCCCAGGGAAGTGTTGCAGGCTTCCAAAGAGAGCAAACTATAGGCTCACCACGTACCAGGAAACTAAAAAAATGTGTATTTTATATATATATAATATATATATATATACATATATCACATATTAGAATATAAGCTATATGCTGGACTCATAAAATAATAGCTATGTTAAAATCCCTTTGTATTCTTTTATAGAGTTGGAAAACATGTAGTCATACCCCCTTTCTTGGGTTGGTGAAAAACGTAATCCCATTTTTCATGAGTCCGGTACTGAGATCAATCTATTTTGCATTTTGTATTACTGGAGTAATGAGAAAAGAGATTACAAAAATTCATAAGCAGAGTAAGCAGTGCTCTTAGTTTATTTAATTAGCAATTTCATGTAACTAAATGATAATTCTACCATGACATTGTCCCCAGTTATTTTTGTAACTGAGGTGGGTAGGGATTGTTTCTGTTAGTGGAACTCTTGCTAAACTATTTCAACGTTTTTTCTCCCATTTTAATGTGCTAAATTTGATTACTGAAAGGTCATCACTCTGCTACTGACAGTAGTTAGGCAGATTACTTCAGAAATGTGGTCAATGTATGGAGTGTGTTGTGGGCAAAAATACTCTGCTTCAATTTTTGAGCAAATACAGAGAATTTGTTAAGAAATATATTTTTCTGTGCATTTAAATAATCACTAATAAATACCGTGTGTTACTTTTTGGAGGGAATTATTCATTAGGTTACTAGCAAATTTAAATATTGGCACAAAAGCATCCCTGCTATCAATTTGTCTTTCTAAGTTGGATGAGGCCCCTTCCTAAGGAGTCAGAATGCTGCAGGTTGGGTGGTCTTTGAGTCCCAAGACTATTGACAATGCTGCTACCACCATGCCTTGCAGTTCTTTTCTTTTCATCTTTGAGATCTCGTCTGTTGTTTTAAGGTGAACAATTTTATACACAGTTCTTAGTGCATGTGCTGGAAATCGAAAAGCCATGTAGTTGTAATTCTTTAGGAAAGCTAACGCAATGACTTTCAGCTTGAAATTTGGAGGCACATTGCCCTTAAGAGTCTATCAAGCGCTAGTGCTAATATCTTCAAGTGTTGGCAAGCTAGTGTAAGCTCTAAGTCCCACTTATTTACCATACACACGACATACGCAAATTTTCAATCTTTCACAGCATTTAACAAAGTCATGTTGAAAACGGGACTACCAAGACCAAAGATTTTACTGTGTACACAAATCTGACAGGGACTGCCAAGGTCAGGAAGCAGTTTTCTTTAAGAAATGGTTCTACTGCAAAATAACACGGGAATAGAAGTAATTGAAAATGTTTAAGACATACGAAGTGCATGACCTGGAGCCGCTTAGTACACAGGACACCTTGTGCCGTTGGATATAAAACTGACCTTCTGTGTCTTGGAGGTGGGGGGGACGTGCCAGCAGCAGGCACAGGTGTGCCAGGAGCCTGCCCAAGCTCCCTCACCCGCCTCCTCTCTCAGGCTTAACACACCTGATCTCATTTGCTTTATTGACATGGGCTCTCTGCTTTAGGGCGACCCAAATAATTTGATTATATACTCAATGTATTTCCAAGAAATGGCTGCTAAATAAGCCTGCTGCCTTCTGTTGGAGACTTCAGCTTGCAGGCTGCCGCTGATCTTTCCCCCAGCTCCTTCTTTTGCATCGCACAGTCCCCCTTCAGATCAGGCGCAGGGCCCCGAGGTCCTGCAGACCATCTACCACTGGTTAGTTTAGCTCTGCCGTGGTCCAGAAGAGCTTCCCAACATAGTGGTTGACAGTGTTTTTGTATGTATGTGTGTGTTCCAGTAAGATCTGTGGTTTTATTATTACTCTTAGCTCTGGAAGGTTTCCTGCAGTATGGATAGCAGCCGTCTATATTTCTCTCCTCCAAAGTGACTCAGCTTGTGCACAGGTAGAACTCATTCCTTCATTCCTTCATTCACAAAGTTATTCTCCAAATGTGCCACTGGTGCTGTAGGTTGAGCATAACAAATAGCAAAACTAGTGAACGAAATTACTGCTATCACAAAGTGTATGTTCTAGTGGGTGAGTTCATCCGATAAACAAAATGAATACATAATCCCATGGTCGTTAGAAGATGATATGTGCTATGGAGAAATATGAATAGGGATAGAGGGACTGGGCTGGGCTTGTGATCGGGAGGTCCTCCAGGGCAGATAACACAAGAGCCAAGAATCGAAGGAGGGATGGGTTTCCCTAGGAATTTAACATGCACGCTTAGGAGAAATCTAAATGTCCTCCTACTTCTCCATATCATGCTGTAGACTTCTTATTTTTCTGACAGCCAAGGAAAATAGCCAGCAGGACTTGGCCACTTTCTCCCACCATCCTTAAGGGAACTGCTGTTTGCCGCCCCAGCCCATAGAGCAGGACCTTTTTTTGATCTGGTCTCTTGGCAGGCTGGATAAAATCTGACTCAGCCCTTGCATTCCCACCACCAAGGTGCACAAGACATGTTTGTGCATGTGGTCGTGTTTTTATTTGATCTTTAACCTTCATTTGTTATGGATATACAATGGTGTAATGGATCATTTGGGGAAATATTTTTTTTTAAGATTTACTTATTTATTTCTCTCTCCTTCCCCCACCCCCCCACCCTGGTTTTCTGTTCTTTGTGTCTATTTGCTGTGGCGTCTTTGTCCGCTTCTGTTGTTGTCAGTGGCATGGGAATCTGTGTTTCTTTTTGCTGCATCATCTTGTGTCATTTCTCCATGTGTGCAGCCCCATTTCTGGGCAGGCTGCACTTTCTTTCACGTGCGGCTCTCCTTATGGGGTGCACTCCTTGCACGTGGGACTCCCCTACACCGGGGCACCCCTTTGTGACGTGGTGCTCCTTGAGCGCATCAGCACTGCGCGTGGCCAGCTCCACACGGGTCAAGGAGGCCCGGGGTTTGAACCACAGACCTCCCATTGTGTAGGCGGACACCCTATCCACTGGGCCAAGTCTGCTGCCCATTTGGGGAAATTAAACACTTAGAATGGCAGCAGGTCTGGTTGAGGCTTTCTGGAGATGCTGAAGAACAGGAAGTTTGCTTCTTGTAGTACAAGCTTTTAGAGGGAGGGGTTATATGAATTAACTGGAAAAATTCTCAGTAGTTTCATTGAAAAACAAGATATGGTGGCATGTAGCAAGTACAGATGAATGGATGGAGAGATGGAGAGATGGACATTGCTTATTAGTACAAATATGAGTGTGTTCTCTCATGAGATGAGAAAGGTACAATACTAATGCACAGTGTATGGAAAATGTATACAAGTATATGTTACAGACCATAGTGACAATGATCTGATCATATTCTTTCGTAATCTGCAACAAATATTCCACAATGATGTAAGGTATTGGTGGAGGAGTGATGTATGGGAATTATGCATATTATGCATGATTGTTTTGTATCCTCACAACTTCTCTAATAAAAAAAAGAGTAATAAAGACTTAAAAAAAAGAAATGAATAGATGTATAGGTATGTGATAAAACAAGTATACATTTCTGTTCTAGAATCTAGCAGTTTAGAATAATTTATCAACTTCCTACTCTGGACTTTTAGTTTGTAGAAAGTGTATATTCTAATTTGAGCCAAAAGTTTCCATTTTCCCTTAGTTTTAGCAATAGACATTGTGGTCTTAGAGATTGTCTGTATATTTTAGACTGAAGGTGATAGCTGAGAAAAGAAGTGTGAAAGAATTACTTTTCAAGTTCTCTTGTTACTTGGCATCTGTTTAAAAATCTACCTTGTGTACATTGATGGTGACCTGTCTCCTAGAAACAATTCTAAGTGTTTATTTTTGATGCCCTAAAACACTTTGACCTACAGTGTGTTTCAGCTCATGTTACCAAGGTGATCTTACTTTCCTAGCTTTTGGCTTTTCAAGATAAGCTGTATCGAACAAATGAAACAAAATGTACACACCCACCTGAATGTGTAAATTTAAAAAACAAAACAAATAAATAAGAAACAAACTGAAAACATCAAATGTTGGCAAGGAGGTTACCAGGTTAGAAAGCTCATTCATTTTGGAGGGTATATAAAATAGTGGGTGGGAATATAAAATGGCCTCACCACTTACTCTGTGACCCAGCAATTCACTCCTAGGAATTAACCCAATATAAATTGAAACATATGTCCACAAGAAGACTTCTACAAGAATGACATAGCAGGTTTATTCATACTAACCTAAAATTGGTGTCCATCAGAAGTGAATTGATAAACAAAGTGAAGTGTATTCATACAAAGAGATACTATTAAGCAGTATGCCAGAAAAAAAACTACTGATATAAGCTACAGCATGGATGAATATCAAATTATTATGCTGTACACTTTACCCAAAAGAGTACATACTGTATGACCCCACTTATAGGAAATCTAGAACAGGCAAAATAATTGGTGGTGGGAAAAATCAGGGTTATTTCTAGGGATAGATAATATACAGGGTATGTAAGAGAACATTCTGGGATGGTGCCCAATGACTTTCCCAAATGGTTAAAATGATTAAAAGGCACGTGACAATCATACTTCAATAGCTAAAATGTTTAGCCAGTATTAGAGCTCAAATTCTTTTCTTTTCCTGAAAGAATCTCCTCCAGGTGGGGAGCCAACAGTGGGAAAGCATTTTTTTTTCTAGTTCCTCATTTATGCATTTACAACTCCTCTACGCATTAGACTGACTTAATCTCCATGTAGGAAATGGGGAAGGGGTGAGAGGAAAAGTTGGGGGAAGATATTATTTGACTGGTAACATCATGAGCTGATGCCAATCCCAGGACTTGGTTTCTCTGTAACACTCAATCTTTATTTCATGGCAAGTTCTATGTGTCCCTGAGAGGCTTGCCCTCTCCTCACCAGCTTTTTGACATCTCTAAATGGTCACTTAGAAATTGTGCCTCAGCTTCTGATCTTCAGTTCCCTCCAACTTTTAGCCAAGGTTGGCTCAATACTCCTGGACTCTCTCTTGGGTGGGTTTTAAGGCAGCCAGCCCCAAGGAGATTCGTTCTTCTAGCTGGCCTACGGGAAAACGGTCACCATGGTTCATGAAAGAGTGCTCCTTTGGCCCTTTTGAGGGGTAATGCAAATTCTTCCCACTGCCGTCCCCCTGGTCTGCTGCCGCAGGCCCCTTCAGGCGCCCGGTCCCCGCCCCGTGCTTCTCAGGGTGCATGAGGACAGCGCCCTCTGACCTGTGGCTCCTGAGCTGGGGCAGCCAGCTCTCCGCGTGGGTTTATACGCGCCACTCACGAATCTTAGTGTAAGGGGAAAGTCCTTCTTCAGGACTGGAGAGGGCCCCCAGCATACTTACATCTCTCTAATGACATCTCTCGGGCCTCCAACGTTGCTCTTGGCCTCTCCAATACCTTGGAAAGGCGTGTGGAGGGCTCGTGGTGACAAAATGTGGCTTGGAAGCTAACACTTCACTTTAGAATGCGCAACAGTTGCCACTTAGCTAATGTCTTGCGTGCTCTCTGGAACCCGAGACAGAGAGTTCCATATTAAATTCCTCTTAAGCTAGTAATTATGGCACTTTATTGTGTACTAATACAAGCCTAAGTATTTTGACTACATTATCTCACTAGTCACAAACCTGTGAGATAAGACTCATTGCTCCATTTTGTTCAGACCACGAGGTTTAGAGAGTTTAACCCGCTTGTGGAATCCACGTCCCTTGAGAGGTGGGGCTGATAATCACATGTAGGCCTGTCTGACTCAAAAGCAGTATAGCTGCTGTGTACACAATTCCTCCATCTATACCTGTATCTTATTTTCCTTTTGTTATAAAATGCTCCTTGTTGCATTTAACTTACTGTGTTCTAGGAGAGCTTATAAATAAAATACCTAAAGGTCAATATTTTCTGAAATAAACTGTGGTATTTTACTAAGCAAGTAAATACACAAACATGATTATTCCTAATTTGGCTCCAGCTTACGGGCTTTGCTCTCCTAGACCAGCTTCCCAACTTGAATGCGGTACCCCAGTCTCTCCAAGGAAGTGCTATACAAAGCAAGTTTGAGGAAAATGTGGATTTCGAGGCTGTTGTCTGAATAGAAAATGCCAAAAGACGGCCACCATCTCTTTTATTCTCCTACCAAGTAGAGTAGGCATCTGCCAAGGAGACTCGGATCTCCAGTGCAGCTTGAGTTTGAAAATAGCAACTTAAATATCCAGTGTGGCTAGAACCTGATTAGAATGCAGCAAAGGGTTATACCATTTCCTTCCACTCTGCTGCCAGATACACTTTGCTTCTGCCTGGGAAATTGAAATCTAAAGCAGATGACATTGACAGGACAACTGCTATCGATAGAGATGGATATGTGCCATGTACAACACAGACTGAGACGTACAGTACCCAGCATTAAATGAGAGCAGAAGGTTAGGGACTCTTCAGTGTGTCCGATTTGTACATGCCAGCTGTGTGGCTATCAGGAATATGAAGAGGCCTGGGTAATCTGTGCAGGAGCCCATTGTGTTGGCACAGAGGCTGCCTTTTGGAGAAGCTGGGAGTGACCTTACAACATTGGAAAGGCAGTCTGAAAATAAGTGTTTTCTGTTTAGGGTGCTGATTATAGCTGACGTAGTTCGTTCTTTAAATTAGCCATCTCATGAACAGACAAGTATTTTAAGAGCATCAATTCATTGGAAATGATTTTTACTGTTCCTTTTCCCTTCCACATTTTAAAAACTTTTGCTCACCTGTATAATTTACATACTAGCAACAAGAATGTGTGCAGCACGAAATTTAATCATGAGAAATCAGATACACCACAATTTTAGTTTCCTTTTTCTATCACTCAGCTCATGTTGCTTTGGAACCCCATTTCTAAAGCCAAAACCAGGAAAACATTCCTGCTTTCTAAGTAAAGGGAACTCCTTCCCCTCTGGTTGTTGCATTTTCCGTCAGCCCCTGGAGCCCCTAACAGCATTAGCTCCCTGATCAGGAGGTGATTTCTTCCCCCGCTGCTTTCTAAGCAGTGGCTGGGAGCAGGCGGGAGCTTGTAGCCTCATGAGGGGGGAGAGGAGGTCTGTAGTGGCCAGCCGAGGGGCGCTGAGGCAAAGCACAGAACTCTGCTGGTGTTTATAAAGGCGTTTATTTGGGGTAGGAGCTTACGTTACCAGGCCATGAGGTGCACGTTACTTCCCTCTTCAAAGTCCGTTGCCGTGTGTTGATGGCTGCTGTCTCTGCAAGGGTTCAGGCTTCCTCTTCCTCCTAAGGCTCCATGGTCCCAGCTCCTTCTATCTCAGCTGCAGGCTGGCATAAGGCTCGTCTCCCTTCCCAGCAGGTGAATGGCTTGGCTCTCTCCCCAGGGTACCAGCATCCAAAACTAAACTCCGTGTTCTCCTTCTCCATGTGTGTGCTTGTGTGTGAATCTCTTTTATCCCAAAGAGGGCGGGGACTCAACCCTGCCCACTCTAATGATGTGGTCAAGTAAAAGCCCTCCTCTTGGTTTTATAAAGTAAAAGTGAAACATCTGCATCTCATACAATCTAATATGCCCAGAGGAACAGAGCAATTTCCAAACACAATCCAACATCTGTTTGTGGAATTCATAAACTGTATGAAGCTGCCATAAGGTCTCTGGTCCGTGAGCTGCCCTGGGGTGGGGTGGAAGTGTGTGCTCCCTCATTGGCACCAGCCCGAGTCTGGCTGCCACTGCCAAGTGTGCGGCAGCCTCACCTCTCTTAGTGCATCTGCCCTTGCCGGCCAGGTGAGACGCCTCAGGTTCCCACTCATACCCCAGATCACTAAGGAGGGGCTCTAAACCCCCAAAGGTTCCTCCCCAGTGTGCTGTCACCAGCTCCCGCACCACCACCCCTCAATACCCCGAGGGTTTCCTACAAGCCCTGCAGTCTGGGGCAGTGAAGACCAAATCAGACCCATCCTGGACATTTAGCTCCACCGGTGTTTTTGTTCCAATCTGCCAACACGTTGGAGAGGATGGAGACACACAAAGGCATCTAAATTAAGACCCCATCTGAATCACACTTTCATAAATTTTTGGTTTCTTCTTTAAATTCATGAAAAATCATTTTCATTTGTATTTCTAGCCTACAAATTATTAAGAGAATGTAAAGTCTTTGTAGAACACTGGGACACAAGGAAGTCTGGGTGACTGAGTCTTGTTCTCCTTCGACAACTAAATTGGGATGTGTGTTTGGCCCAAGCTATGATTTGGGGAGGCTAAGGGTGATCACTGGTAAGTTCGTTCTGGTCTCTGCCTGTGGGTTACTGTACCTAGCAGTCATACTGCATTTTATAACTTGGAGACTCGTGGGATGTGCCTAACCCGGTTGCTGTGGTCTCTGGCATATATCCAAGAAGGGCTGAACCGTGGCCAGGATTTAGCCACATTTGTTTAAGGCTAAGTCTACAGGGAAGTGCCTCCTTCACTCAGACCTACCCTGGTGAGGCCAAATGGGCCTTGCCGGACATCTGCAGCTCTGTCACTCGAGAACGTGGCCGACCTCCCTGCTCTTGACCCTGATTCCACCGCCTTTCCTCTCTTGCCATTAGAGAAGTAAATTTGTTTGGTCAACCTGGTCATATCACCCTCGGTCTGAACCTGTTATTGACATTTGTCAGCACAGTAGTTGTAGCAAGCCATGTTCTCATTTACAAGTAGCTGCTCCGATGATAAATGTTTACCCCTTGTGTAGGCTGCTCCCTGATCGTTTGGTTGTTTGGTAGACGTTTGCATTTTGGCCTGTGGACATTATGTCATTCTTTTCATCCCAAAGACCATCGAAGCTTTATGAATGAACCTTTCATATGAAATACCACTGTTACTAATGATAACACATTCTAAAACACTAATTAATTTGGCCAAAATGTGATGTTACCTCCTCAACACTCTGGGTTATTATGGACAATTGATCAATTAGGCTTTCCCTTGGTCTACTATTATACCCATCAGTATAATAATGCTCTTTTAATATAGTTGTGTATACACATGAATGCACACAAGCATGATCCTGGGGATTGAATCGTGCACACCACAAAAGACACATTCAAGTCGTAATCTGCATTTATGTTGGGTGCAAACTCATTTGTAAATATATGAAGATGCTGTTATTAATTAAGGGGTGGACTCAGTTGTGAATGGAATCTTCAGATCTGCTATTTAAATGGCGCCAAATGGAACCAGGGTAGGTCCCAATCCATAGGATCCACATCAATGGAGTACTTATAAGCAAAGTGTAAGCAAAGACGATTCAGATGTAGTCAATGAGCAGAAGCCAGGTTGGAGAAACCCACTGGACGGGACAAAGGAAACAGAGAGCCATGTGACAGAGAGAGGGGTGAAGGCTAAGGAGCCCCACGAATCGTGGCAAGCCAGTGCCAGAATGCTACCGACTCTGGGAGAAATCATGGCCTGTAGAGACCTTGATTTTGGACTTCTAGCCCAAAAATGGGGAGACAATAAATTCCTCTTATCTAGGACAGCTCATTTTATGGCATTTTTTTGTATCAACCCTGGCAAACTAAGACATGTAAGTTGATAAAAAACATACTCTGTTGAAATACGTTAGTGAACCTCTGAAATCTGATGACCATGAGCCCGTCGGCATTCTGCCCTCTTAGAGACCTTGGACATATTTCCTGTGCAGTTGCTCATCCAGAAGAGCTCCTGGGGTTCTAGCTTAGACCCAGATAAGCTCAAAGTAGCTGAAGAAATTCTCAAAGACCAGATTGAAGTCGAGATTACTCTAAAGATTCAGTCCATTTTAGAGATTTATGAAAGACACTTAGGACAACTTTCATGCAGATAGAAATTTCCGTGATCCTCTGATTGGGAAGAATGAAAAAGGGAGCTATTAAAGACTCCTCACACCCCACGTTCAGTGCATGGGTAAATTTTGTCAGCAGTAACTTTAATGTATTCCACAATATGGTGGCTTTTTATAGCCTTCCCTGTGGACCAATCACCATCATGTCTCTCTTCAACTACAGCAATTAGCTTTTAACTGGCTTCCTGCGTCCACCTTTCTTTCCCTTGTCTATTTGTTTCAGAGCCACAAAAGTGAGTTGTAAAAATATAAGTCTGATTATAACACTTGCCTGCTCAAAACCCTTCCATGGTGGCAAATCGCAAAAAATAAAATTAAAAAACAAAACAAAAGCCCTCGCTGTGGCCCTCATCATCGAGTTTCCTGGCTTCGGCTCTCTCCTTCCTTCTTTCCATGCTCTTCTTTACTCACTATTGTGGCCGCACAAGCCTCCTTTGTGTCCCTAAAACATACCAAGCATGTCGTGTCCCAAGGCCTTTGAATTGCTTTTAGCTCTATCTGGAATGGTCCCCAACCCCAGTATTCTTGTGGCTTGTCCCCTCATGTCATTCAAATCTCTGATCTAAAGTTGCCTCTTCAGAGGGGACTTCACTCACCTTGATTTCTTAAGTAGCGTGATTTCCCCTTCTTGTCTGTCCTATAATGATTTCATTTCTTGACTGCCCTTATTGATACATATATTATTTGTTTTTGTTTTGTTTTGTCTGCCTCCCCAATATTGAAATGATTGCTTGATTTCAGTAGCATATTATCAGTGTGTAAATCATATCGGACTGACACTAAGCATTGAATAAATACATGTTGAAATCATTAACGAATGCATGAGGAAATAAAACCACTGCTCTAGAAAATCTCTTCTCTGAGAACTGTTTCACATGAGACCAAATGAACCAGGAAATTTCAATCTACCAAAAGCCCTAGAAACCAGCAGTTCAGCCAGAATCTGACAGGGCAGCCACAGAGAAGAACTATAGCGCCTTCCTCTCTGACGAAGCCAGAGGGGAGGGATCCCCGGGCGAGGGAACGAATGTAATCAGGGAAACGCACAGGGCTCTCACACCCATGACTGTGATAAATGTTATTTTATCCTTTCATTTAGTTCATAGTAAAACAGAAAACAAAACTTTGTCATCTTTTTTCTTTTTAGATTAACTTTGGCAAAATTGTGAAAAGTAATTTTCTTCAATGACCTGATTTCTTGAGCCTGATATTTTGGTTCCTAAATTCCTCAGTTTTCTGCTATTATGGTTGACACAGATCCTCTTTAGGCAGTGACCATACTACAGGCCTTTAATTATTCATTCTCCCTTTGATCCCAAATGCATAAGTCGTGTTCCAGATATTTCTAAAAGGCATATGTTTTCTTTATATTTAATATAAAGCCTTAACCCAAAGAAATATTAATATAGCTTGCAGGATCCCTGATGGTAGAAGCGATTTTTCAGTAAGTACCTTTAGAGCTCTATAAGTCATACATGAGCATGTATCAAACTGACAATAGCCACCACGCACTGAGCATTTACTATGTGATTGATGTACATTTACCCATGCAGAAATAGACTATAATTTCTGCAGTACAGGTGAGAAAATTGGAGTAGGGAGAGGCCTATTGATAAAGCCTGTTCCATATCGCTCAGTAATCGTTATTAATCCACACCACTTTCTCCCATTCTTGTCACCTGCACCTTGGTGACCCCATTTGCATGTGATGACTGTCCTGTCCACAAACATACTGAGTGTTACAACATGCAGGACAGTGACATCATTTCTCAGACACTTAACTGGCTGAAATCTGTTCATGGCACTCTCAATATTCTTAGGATATATTCACATTTAATAATTACTCAAGGAAAATGAAGATTTAAAAAATATAGTGCTCCTTTTTAATATTTTTTTTTTAAAAGTCCATTGGATGAATGTTCATGAGAATGCTAGGAAGAAAATAGCATTATATTTAGCCAGTCATATTAATGGATTATTTCAGTAAATGTGCTTCCTCATTTGACAGGATTTGATTCAGGAAATAATTAGGTTCTTTATTTAGTTTTAAATTAAGCTTCTATTTTTAAAGACTATCTTACCTCAACATTTTGAAGAATGAAATAATCTTAATTTAAATCACTGATAAACAGATGTACACTAAGCTTCAAAATTGTCTAGCGCAGGAGAAGGAAACTAACAATCATTAAGTATCTCTTTTGTGCCAAACTTTAATTTTATTTAATATTATTTAAGCTAATTAACAGTCCAGCTAGGTAAATTTCAATGCTCCTACTTAAAGATGAGAAACTGAAACTCAGAGAGTTTAAGGAATTTCTCCAAAGACGCATAATTGGTCAAGGATGGCATGGTATACAGACTGACAGCTATATAACTCCAAATTCTGCTCCCTTTGCACTTACTCCTTGGTGCTTCTGAAGTCTTATTTGTTTTTTTGTTTTTTAGCTATCATTGTCCTCCAACAATCCTCCATCCCTAGTATAGTCTATGGCATACAGCTGGGATTCAATAAATGTTAGCCATAGAAATAGATGAATGATATACTATTATCTCAGAGATGATTTGCCTTTTTACTGTAAGTAAATGACACAATTATGTACTTGAAATCACAGAATTCCCCGGCAAACTCAAACTATGTACTCACCCATACACATATATAGAGGTTTATTTCCAACAAAAATAACTGACACAACTTTAACAATGCAAGTGTACGGGAGAAAAATCCTCAAGGGAATATTAAAACTGAGACATGGGCTCTTCAGTATATGCAAAATAACAGAACACACATTTTCTTCACAATGGGCATTGGCTAATTTGTATGAATCAGATGAGTTTATGCGAAAATGATTTCTGAAGGGAGGGGATTATAATAAATTTAAGTTAACACTGTTCCTTGTTACCTGAGAAGAGAGGACACTCAGAAATCAAGTTAAGTAGGAACAGATAAGATATTCCTCTCCCACCTACCCACTACCTTTCATCCTTGATCCACTTCTGTAGGGTCTGAAATGAAGACTCTACTAGTCTTCCCTTCAAAGAACAGGATGACTCTATATTCTAGACATCAGTTAGGCTGATCTGTTTGTTTTGGTTTGGAGTTAGAACTGCTTATATAGCCACTAACTTTGGAAAGGAGAAATACTAGGCTATTAAATCAGTTTTAAGTTTTCTGCTCTTTGGATGTTCCAACTATAGTTTCAAACTCAATTGAGAGGCTAGGGATCCATCAGTCCTTCCCAGAAGTTCTGCAGATCACATAGGCTAATTCTTTAATTCGAAATTAAATGTTTCATTTTATTTGAATCAAGCTAATAATATTGCACATAAGACCCAACTTTTCTAAATATATATATATATTTAGGACTTTTAACCATCAAATTAATTATACTGTGTCTCAGCTAACTTTCTACTGTAGGATAAGGCAAGAAAAGAAACGGAAGTAATGAGAATATCAACTATGAAGGGTTCTATTTTGGTTTCTTCGGCTACTCAAAACAAATACCATGATATGGGTAAGACTAAACAATGGGAATCTGTTTGCTCAGGGTTTTGGGCTGGGGGAATGTTCAAATCAAGGCATCATTAAGGTGATGCTTCCTTCCTGAAGAAGGGCTGCCAGTGATCCTTGGCTCCTCTGTCACATGGCAAGGCTCATGGTGGCACCGGCTAGTCATTCACTTCCCTTCCAAGTTTCATTGATTTCATCTTCTTGCTTCCGTGACTTTTTCTCCGTGCCTGTATTCGTTCTTTTATAATGATGCAGTAGGAAGATTAAGACCCATCCTTATTTGAGGTTGGCCACACCCTAAGTGAAGTAACCTCATCAAAAGGTGAGCTTACACGGACAGAAACGGATTAGATTTAAGAACATGATTTTCTGGAGTACATACCAGCCTCAAACCACCACAGGTTCAATTTTCCTTTCTTCCTTCCTTTGGAGTTCTCTTGCTAATATACTGCCCCACCCCCAATAAGGGAATCTGTTTCCTCTTACAAGATTCCAAGAAGCTTGAAGTGAGGGACCCTATTGTACAATCCTTCCTTTGTAAAGCACCATGCTTTGAACAGTATTTTGCCCAAGGTAGGCCAAGTAAATGTGTTTGTTGAATTGGTAGTTCCAGATTTTTTTGTAACCTGCTTCACTTGTGTTCTCCTCGGTCAGGATCCCAGGCTGAGAGACATCCACCCTGGTTATATGATATTCTCTGGAATAGCAGACATCATCAGGAGAGCAAGTGGAAACAAAATGTCTAGAGTAGTAGATATCATCAAGAGGGCAAGTGGAAACACAGTCTTTTCCAAATCTTTCCCAGGGAGAAATTAGTCCACTGTCAATTTCACACATTTTTCATTGGTCAAAGCCAAACTCATGACCATGCCCAAGGTCAAAGGGGTAGGGAAAAAGACAAGGGCAGAGAGGTAAAATATAATTTTGAACAAATAATAAATTCTACCACAGGTGGAAATAAGGAATAATCTTTCATGGTTGTGGTAGTTGCTTCTAGAATTGTCATTTGCTATGTTTTCTGGTACTACCGCTAGACCAGTGTTTTTTCTTTCATTATGAAATAGGGAAGAAAATTCCTCCTTCCCACACATGTCAAGACAACTAAAAGAAAGAATGGTTTTAAAATGCTCTGCTCAGAGTAGAACACAGGTCTGTCTATTACACAGTTTATAGTGTAAAATTACTGAAGAGAATCAAAATTCTTTCTATTTTAAAACAGCAAATACCCATGCAAAAATGCCATGAGGCTTAGAGAGAAATGGAATAAAATAAATTCTCTGATAAAATTTATGAATGATGCAATGTTAATAGAGAAAAAGTTTTATTTTTGTAAACTGATGATAATTAATGTGATAATTGTATTTAGATTTTTTACTAGATGGCTTTTAACCAAATTGAATTACTTGTTTGCAAAGCTCAGAAATACCAATTGCTGAATTAACTTTCTTAAGTATCACAGCTTAGAGCAATAATAAATTCTCATTTTCACACAGGTGGTTAAAAGATTAAAATAATATGCTAATTTTTTGTAGTTTCTCTAACATGTGTTTAGAGTATATTGCTCATTGACATGCCTATGGTTTTGTATAAATATTTTCCTATAAGCCAGCCCCCTGGCTAAATTTAATGCAGTGCTCTCACTCTTCAGACGTTGGTCAGAGGAAATGGCTGGGAAACTTGAGTGAGGAGAGGTAGGTGAGACCTGGCCTTCCTTCTCCCATCCCCAGTTAGCTCCTAGGACAAGAGAGAAGTTCAACTCTACTCGGTATTTTAAACATTGGTAGTGCCAAAACACAGAATATAAAGATTTTATGGAAAATGGGATTGAAATTTAGAACAGAAGCCTCCAATCATTTTGTTAGAACAGATACCTTCATTTCTCAATGCAATTAAATTCCTGGGAATGTGTAGAGAAGTCTTAGGAGACAAGGCCAGCCAAGACGTGCCGAGTGTGATGACTGTGGGTTGTGGTGGAGGTGGGTATTTATGCCTTAGAGAACTTCTTCTCTTACAGGCCTGCAGGAGTGGAGTGGGTGTAGCTCAGTGGTTGAGGCCCTGCTTTGCATGAACAAGGTTCTAGTTTCAATCCCTGGTAGCTCCACAAAGAAAAAAAAAAAGGCAACAAGATTTTATGGAGGTGTTTTAGGCTACAGCAAAATATGGTCAGGTTTACAATACATGCAACTCAACATTTCCTATTTTAAACATTTTCTAAGTATACAATTCAGTGGCATTAATTACAAACACAGCATTGTGCTACCTTCACCACCATCCTTTCCCCCAACTTTTCAACCCCACAAACAGAAACTCTATACCTTCTAAGCCTTAACTCCCCATTTCCCTCAGCCCCCAGCCTCTGATAACCTGTCTTATACTATGTGCCTCTAGGATTTGCTTATTTTAATCCTAGGGTTTTTCTTATCAGTGAGATCAGACAATACCTGCCTTTTTTGTGTATGGCTTATTTCACGCACCATGATGATTTCAAGGTTCATCCATGCTATAGTATGTATCAGAATTTCATTCATTTTTATGACTGAATACTGTTTCTTTTGTGTATAGACCACATTTTGTTTAGTCATTCCTCTACTGAAGGACACCTAGGTTGCTTCCACCTTTTCAATACTGGTGTAAAATATCGATTTGAGTCCCTGTTTTCAATTATTTGGGGTTTATACAAAGAAGTAGGGTTGCCAGGTCATATGGTGTTCTAGTTTCCTAGGTGGCAAAACAAATACCGTGCAATGGGTTGGCTTACACAGTGCGAATTTATTGGCTAACAATTTGGAGACTAGCAGAAGTCCAAAGTCAAGGTGATGCTTCCTCCCAGAAAGCTGTGGCATTCTGGGCTGGCTGCAGTGGTGCTTGGTCCTCGGCTTTTCTGTCGCCCGGCAATGCACATGGCGGTCTCGCCTGCTTCTCCTTTCTCCTCTAGGTTCTGTTGGCTTCCAGCTTCTGACTGCTCCCCATGGCTTTTTCTCCCTCACCTTCCCTGTAAGTCCTTCAGCAATAGGATTAAGACCCATCCTCATTTATTCGGGCCACATCTTCACTGAAGGAACCTCATCAGAAGGTCCTATCTATAAGGGTTCACACCCACAAGAATGGATGAAGCTTAAGAACGTGTTTTGGGGGTACATAAACCACCACATATGGCAGTAGTAATTCTATGTTCATGATGAACTTTCTGAGCAACTGCCAAACTGCGTCCCACGCTGGCTGTACCACTGTACAATCCCGCCAACGATGTGTAATGATTCCAGTTTTTCTACATTCTTAGCAACACTTTAAAAATATTTTTTTATGATAGCCATCCTAGTGTATGTGAATGAGGTACCACTTCATGGATTCATGTTTATATGTGTTTTATTTCTTTATTTTTTTAGAATGTATATTTTAAATAGGTGATTCTGGCCGCTCAGTAAGGATGGCCTTGAAGGGAGAAAAGATGGAGGCAGAGGCACTACTTGGGAGGCTGTTGCTTTAACTTAGGTGAAACAGAATGAAGACATAAATGAAGACTTAAATTATATCAACAGGAAAAGGGCAAGCGGCATCAAGGGCGGTGGTGTGGACTTCGCTGTCATGTTGACCTGGCTCTATCCTGTTCCCCAGCTCAGTTCATTAGTGCTTGGACTAAGATAGTATTCATTGCTTTAACCCTCTATTTCCCCTCTCATCGGTAAGGTGAATATAATACCAATGTAATTCTCATAGCGTGGTTATCTGGATTTAAAAAATAAGAGGCATATAACATTTAGCAGCATGCCTAACATATAAGGCATATTCAATAAATGATAGCTATCCTTGTGGGGATAGATAAAAAAGTGTTTTAAGTTTATACTTTCAGAAAGTGGCATGGCAAACAAATCTGTTCTACGTCTTCTGATTCAAGTTGTGGACTTTATACTACCATACCTCCTCAGAGAAAATTCTGAGAGGAGAGAAAATGATGTTAGGGTGGCATAGAGCTAGTCCCATATTAGAGCTGGACGGTAATACCAAATGACCTTGAAATTTCATTTCATGTCTAATATTCTAATAAGGGTCCTCCCCATTTCAGACGTAGATTTGGATCTCAGCCCTAAATAAATGAGGTGTGATGTGCAGTACTTCAACTCCCTGCAGCCACAGATTCCTTCTAGTTTGCCTTAGTAGTTGCCTAGTGCACCATTTCCCAGGTCCTGCTTTCAGGAAAGGTTTGCTGAATCAGTAATTCCACTCTTGTTTTTAGAAAAAGCTAACCAGATGTAGCAGAATTGATTTGAAACAAAATCCTATCAGTGCGAATATCAATGAGATGATGGTCAGAGTGCAAGCAGTTCTGTCCTTCTCTGGTGAAATATCACGTGTGCTTCTCCTGGAAATTCTTTTCTGCCAGAATCAGCCTGGCAGAGAGGGGATTACAGAAGGTTTCAGCAATTGACACATCAACCTGAAGTTGTCAGAGGAAGGTTCTGGGCTGCCTGGACCCCACCCACCCTCATCATTAACAGATTCTCCATATAAGATGCCTTGGAACCTGATTCACTACAAAGTGGAACTACGGGAAGCCTTGATATGGTTGCTGCTGTTTGCGCGCTAATGATTATTTTCTCCTTTGGTTTCATTCTGCCTAGCCTAGAAAATTTGTTGCAAGCAAGTGGCCGGATTTCTACTTCTAAGAAAGTGATTTCCACACATGGCTAATGATTTGCATCATTCTTTCTGCTCAGTCTTCACACTTCTCCATCCCTGCCCAACTCATTTGGTTATGGACGTTATTCACAATCACAGGGCAGGAAATGCTTTATTTTAATGTTTAATAAGTTTATTGCTCTTCCAATTGATTCTTGAGATGTGACTGTTTTGGTAATTGTTACAGATTCATGCTTTGGGCATTCCAGAAATGGCAGGGGAAGAAAGGTCTGTCTCCGTTCAAAACAAAGATGAAACAGGAAATAGTCATGCGAAAATGAAAAAAATGTCCTTTCTTAGACTTTAAAGAAGATTAATAGTTATAATTAAGCACCAGCCCTATCAGGGTGCATCGGTTCAGGCCCAGTTGAGCTCAGTGAATTGTGCCCATCAGCCCCAAATCCAGCTCTGCATGTTGGTCAGTGCCTCTGTGACGTGGCCACAGGGAGCTGGTTTCCCTCCACATTGACAGAAAGGGGGTGGTAACTAGACGTCAGCGACACGGTGCTTTTCATCTTTGACGAGGAAAGATTTTTGCGTGTCAAAATATCTCAACAGAGGAGTAATTTTCTCTGCGTGCATTCCTGGTCCTGAACGCATTTTGCATGATAATAGAAAAGGGGAAATTGTTTCTGAATGTTGCTTAGTGACAACTCAGAAACGCCGCCTTTGCAGATAGATGCTGAATAGTGCCATACTGTGATATCCACAGACAGGGCCCTTGGTAAGCCAGGGGTATTTACACTGGACTAGAACAAAATCAAAGATATTAAAATGTTTTTTTAATAGCAGCATGCTTCAAAGGTCTGAAATTGCATGACGAGATTCAATCACCCAAGTCTAAAATCCATTTTAAGGATTTAACCCCCTGAAATTTTAAGCACAATAAGGAGAAGGATCATCGCCAGCATAGCACATTTGCTGTTTTACAAACCTGCCTTGTCACTCAGCATATGAGTGGCTGTCAGCTCAGGACATTTTCAAACAATTCATAATTATGCTGGGAAAATGGACTGCATTGACTACCCTAAAATCAGATTTAAAAACAACTATTCATAAAGTTTAAACGGATGGAAACATTTTAAAAACCCTTCTCTAATTATAGTTTTACCTGGCATTAGAGTCTATGAGTGTAGAGAAAGAGTTTAATCTTAAACCTTGTATTGGTAACGTTGAGATCATAGTGTTTTCTTCCATAATATTTTTCTTGTGAAAGGGGAATGTTTTGTTGAATATTAATTAGCATGCAATGATGAAATATAATAGCAGGCAGAAAGCAAGACTACTGATCTGGAAGTATCAACCTGATTTACATTGCTCTTTGTGTAACACAGGTGTATAGTTATGGAAAATGTAGTAAGATCAATGATTTCTAAAAGAAGCAATAGTTAACATTGTCCACCTGGCTAAAGGGGAAAATTTCAGAGTATGCTTTGTTGAGAGAGAGGGAGATTAATGGATACTGAAATTTGAAAAAAGCATTGAATGGATTAAGAACACCTGTACCCCACTATGACCCATTTCAGGCATTTGGAAGAAATAAGGGGTTTTCTAAGGGGCTATTGCCATAAAACAAAGAGAAAGTAATGGGTGCAGCAATAAAGCACTATCCCAATTCCTGAATTGCAATTTTCTGAATACCTTTCTTGAATTAATGCTAATTATATTCTCTGAGAGCAATTTCCAGTGGATATTATGGGCCATATCTGTGTCAAGATACTTAAAAAAAAATAGTTTTTTTTCTTTCTCAGAGAAGTTGTGGGTTTATCAAACAATCATGCATACAATACAGGTTTCCCATACACCACTAATCACCAACACCTTGCATTCTTGTGGAACATTTGTTACAACTGATAGAATATTTTTATAATTGTACTATTAATTAAAGTACATGGTTTAAAGACAAATAGGACCTGTATTCAGAAAACTACAAAACATTGCTAAAGGAACCAAAAACTTAAATAAATGGAAGGACATTCTGTGTTCATGGATTGGAAGACTAAATATCATTAAGATGTCAGTTCTACCCAGACTGATTTACAGATTCAACACAATCCCAGTAAAAATCCCAAAATCATTTTGCAGAAATTGAAAAGCTAATTATCAAATTTATTTGGAAAGGTAAGTGGCCCAGAATAACCAAAGATTCTTTTAAAAAGAAGAATGAACTTGGGAGACTCTCACTTCCTGACTTTAATGCATATTACTTAGCTACAGTGGTAAAAACAGCATGGTACTGGCATAAACATGGGCAAATTGACCAATGGAACTGAATTAAGAACTCAGAAATAGACCCTCATATCTATGGTCAAGTGATTTTTGACAAGGCCATCAAGCCCTGCCAGCTGGGCCAGAACAGTCTTTTTAATAAATGATGCTGGAAGAACTGGATAGCCATATCCAAAAGAAAGAAAGGAGACCCTTATCTCACACCTTATACAAAAATTAACTCAAATTGGATCAAGAACCTAAATATAAAAGTGACAACCATAAAAGTCCTAGAAGAAAATGTAGGAAAACATCTTCAACATCTTGTGGTAGTTGGTAGTAACTTAAGCCGTACGCTCAGAACACAAGCAACAAAAGGAAAAATAAACAAAAGGTACCTCCTCAAAATTAAACACTTTTGCAACTCAAAGGACTTTGTCAGAAGGGTGGAAAGGCAGCCAACTCGATGGGAGAAATTATTTGGAAATCACATATCCAATAAGGCTTTGATACCCATGTTATATAAAGGGACCTTACAACTCAACAATAAAAAGACAAACTACCTGATTAAAAAATGGGCAAAAAAAACTTGATTAGATACTGTCTAAAGAAGAAAGACAAATGGCAAAAAAAAAAAAAAAACACATGAAAAAATGTTTAACAGTATCACTATCAATTAGGGAAATGCAAATCAAAACAACAGTGAAATATCATTTCACATCTATTTGGATGTCCACTATTTAAAAGTCAGAAAACTACAAGTGTTGGAGAGGATGTCGAGAGATAGGGTACGCTTATTCACTGTTGGTGGGAATGCAGAATGGCACAGCCACTGGGGAGCACTGTTGGGCAATTCCTAAAGAAGTTGAATATAGAGTTGCCATGTGACCCTGCAATACCACTACTGGGTATATACCAGAAGAACTGAGAGCAGTGACACAGACATCTGCTCACTGATGGCCGTAGCGACGCGATTCACAATGGCCAATAGATGGAAGCAAGGTGTCTGTCAACTGTGATTGTGTAAATGAACTGTGGTATATACACAGGATGGAATATTTTTCAGCTTTAAGAAGGAAAAATAGTGAAGAATGTCACAACATGGATGAACCTGGAGGACATTATGATGAGTGAAGCAAGCCAGACCAAAAGGACAAATAAATATTGTATGATTGCGTTATTATAAAGTAAATATGTTGTGTAAACTCATGGAATTAATTAGAATATAGGCCACTCGAAAATAGAATGAGAAAGGAAAGCTGAGGGTTAATCAGCACAGAATTGGTTAAAAGGTTGTGTGTAAGTCTTTGGAAATGAATAGAAATGGTTGAAGCATATCATGATGTTTGTGACTAGCAGAGCTGTTATATGGGTCTAACAGTGGTTGAAAGGGAAAGTCTAAAGACTTGTATATTACTAGGAGCAAAGCTAAAAAAATGTAATGTGGAACTGTATAACATAGTGATACCTCATGTGAAATATGACTATGGGTAATATTGCACGTAAAAACATAAGACTGTTTTTACAAAAATATAAATGCAATAGACAGAAACAGAATAGCTATGTATGGCAGGGAAATTGTAGAGAGAATGAGAGATGATAAGATTTTTTTGTTTTTTGATTATTATTATTTTTGGAATAATGAAAATGCTCTAATAGTAATTAAATTGTTGAATGCAAAACTATGTGATTATACCAAATACCACTGCTTGTACAGTTTGCCTGGATTTATGCTTCATTAATATGTATCAATAAAGTTGTTTTTTTTTAAATCCATGGTTTAACTTAGGGTTCATTATTTGCATAATATATTTCTATGGATTTTTAAAGTGTATTTTATTGCTATATACACAATCTAGCCTTTCCTCTTTTAATCATATTCAGATATATTTCATTGCTGTTAATTGCATTCACAATGTCGTGCTACCATCACCACCATCCTTTGCTAAAGCATTTCCATAATTCCAAATCTGTACATTTTGAGTCTTAACTTCCCATTCCTTATTTCCACCCTGTCCTCTGGTAACCCACATTCCAGATTCTGACTCTATGAGTTTGCTTATACTGTTTTAAATAAGTGAGATCATATAATGTTTGTCCTTTTGTGTCTGGCTTATTTTAGTCAACATGATGTATTCAAGGTTCATCCATGTTATAGCATGTATCAGATCTTCATTCCTTTTTATGGCTGAATAATATTCCATTGCGCACGTGTGTGTGTGTGTGTGTGTGTGTACCGCATTTTGTTTATCCATTCAGTGATTGATGGACACTTGGGTTGCTTTCATCTTTTGGCAATTGTGAATAATGCCATTATCAACATTGGTGTGCAAATATCTGTTCAAAACCCTGCTTTCAACTTTTCTGAGTATATACCTAGTAGCAGGATTGCTGGATCATATGGTAGTTCTATTCTTAGCTTTCTGAAGAACTGCCAAAATCTCTTCCATGGTGACCATAACATTTTTTATTGCTACCAGCAATGAATGAGTGTTTCTCTGTCTCTGCATCATCTCCAACACTTATTTTCCATTTTTTTAATAACAGATAATATAGTGAGTATGAAATGGTATTTTATTTTAGTTTTGAATTGCTTTTCCCTGATGGCTAATGATGTTAAGCATCTTTTCATATGCTTACTGGACATTTGTATACCTTCTTTGGAAGATGTGAGTTCAAGTCTTTTACCCCTTTTTTAATTGGATTGTCTGTCTTTTTTATGTTAATTTGAAGGATTTCTTTTATATTATGAATATTGTAAATTTTATTAGATATGTGGCTTCTAAATATTTTCTCCTACCTTGTAGATTTCCATTTTACTTTCATAATAAAATCCTTTGAGGTACAAGAAATTTTAAATTTTTATGAAGTCCTATTTATCTGCTTTTTTCTTTTCTTTCTTTTTTGTTTGTGCTTTGGGTATAAAGCCTAAGAAACCATTGCTAAGCAGAAGGTCCTAAAGATACTTCCCTGTTTTCCTCTAAGAGTTTGATAGGTTGTCTTAAGGTGTTTGACCCATTTTGAGTTAAGTTTTATAAATGGTGTGAGGTAGTGAGAAAGGAGTCCTTTTTTTTTACAAATAGAGATCCTATTGTAGCAATACTGTTTTGTTAGAAAACTATTGTTTCTCAGTTGAGTGGTCTTTGCCACCTTGTCAAAAATCCATTGGCCTTAAATATGAGGATTGATTCCTGAGGTCAGATTCCGTTGGTCTATATGTCTGTCCTGTGTCATGCTGTTTTGCTTAATGTGGCTTTATAATAAATTGTAATACAGGAAGTGTGAGTCCTCTGATTTCATTATTCTTTTTCAAGATGGCTTTAGCTATTCAGGGCCCCTTACCTTTCCACATAAATTTGATGATTGGCTTTTCCATTTATGCAAAGAAGGTTGTTGGAATTTTGATTGGGATTGCATTAAATCTATAAATTGCTTTGGGTAATATTGTCATCTAAATGATATTTTATCTTCCAGTCCATGAACATGGAGTGACTTTCCATTTATTTAGGTCTTTCTTTCATTTCTTTTAACAATTTGCTTTTAGTTTTCTGTGTACAAGTCCTTTACACCCTACGTCAAATTTATCCCACTATATTTCATTCTTTTAGATGCTGTTATGAATACCTTTCTTGATCTTTTCTTCCAGTTTTTCATTGCTTTTATATACAGAGACTACTGATTTTTGGGTATTGATCTTGTACTGCACCACTTTGCTAAATTCATTTATTTGCTCTAGGAACTTGGCTGTGGATTTTTCAGAATTTTCCTTTTATAGGATCTATCATCTGCCTATAGGGAAAATTTTACTCTTTTCTTTCCGACTCAGATGTCTTTTTAAAATTTTTCTTACCTATTTGCTCTGGCAAGAACTTCCAGTACAATGTTGAATAGTAACAGTGGTGACAATGACGACACTTGTCTTCTTCCTGAGCTTAAAGGGAAAAGTTTCAATTTTTCACCACTAAGTAGGATGTTAGCAGTGGGCTTTTCAAATATGCTTTTTACTATGTTGAGGGAGTTCCCTTCTATTCTTAGTGTTCTATGTCTTTTTAATCATGATTGAGTGCTGAGTTTTTTTCAAATGCCCGCTAGTTGAGATGATCATGTGATATTTTTTCCTTCATTTTGTTAATGTGGTGTATTACATTAATTGATTTTCTTATGTGGAGCTATGCTTGGATATCAGGGATAAATCCCACTTAATGATGGTATTTAATTCTTTTAAAATGCTGTTGAACTTGGTTTGCTAGTATTTGTGTTGAAGATGTTTGCGTTTATATTCATAAGATATCAGCCTGCAGTTTTCTTTTCTTGTGGTATCTTTATCTAGCTTTGGTATGAGGGTGATGTTGACCTCATGGAATGAGTTATGGAGTATTCTCTCCTCTTCAATAACTTGGAATTTTTTTAGCAGAATTGGAGGTGAGTCTTCTTGGAATGTTTAGGAGAATTCCCCTGTGATGCCATCTGGTCCTGAGATTTTCTTTGTTGGGAGATTTTTTTTTATTACTGATTCAATCCATTTACTAGTAATTTGTTGAAATCTTCTATTTCTTCTTGAGTCAACGTGTAGGTAGTTTGTTTCAAAGAATTTGTCCATTTCACCTAGTTTTAAAATTTAATGCCATACAGTTAATCATAATATGCTCTTATAGTTCTTTTTATTTCAGTGTGTTTGGTAGTAACATCCCCCTTTTCATTTCTGTCTGCTGTTGTTTGTATCCTCTCTTTTTTTCTTTGTCAGTCTTCCTTATTTTCCAAGAAACCAACTTTTGGTTCTTTCTGTTGTTTATTGTTCTATTTTCTATTTCACTTATCTACTCTCTAAACATTGTTATTCTCGTCTTTCTGCTTGCTTTGGATTTAGTTTGCTCTCCTTCTCCTGGTTCTTCCAGTTTTGAGGTTAGGCCTCTAATTTGAGGTCTTTTTTTTTCTTTTGAATGTAAGCATTTAGAGCTATAAATTTCCCTCTTAGCTATACATTTGCTGCATCCTGTAAGGTTTGGTATTTTGGTATTTAAATTCACCTGAAGTTATTTCCTAAGTTCACTTCTTACTTCCTTTTTAACCTATTACTTAAGAGTATGTTATATTTCCACATATTTGTGAATTTTCTCTTTCTTCTTCTGTTATGGATTTCTAGCTTCATTCCATTGAAGTTGGAGAATATGTCTTGAATGATTTCAATATTTTTAAATTTATTTGACTTGTAAATTGTCCAACAATTGGCCTATCCTCAAGAATGATTCATACGCACTTGAGAAGAATGTGTATTCTTTTTTGTGGGGAGATGGGGCAGTGTTCTATATATATGTCTGTTCATTCTAGTTGGTTTCAAGTATAGTTCAAGTCTGTAATTCCTTACTGATCTTCTGACTAGATTTTATATCCATTATTGAGAGTGGTGTGTTAAAGTCTCCTGGTATTAATGTGGAACTGTCAATTTCTTCCTTCAAATCTGTCAGTATTTGCTTTATATATTTTTGGGCTGTGCAGTTAGGTACAAGTATATTTACAATTATTGTATCTTTTTTGTTGAATTGTCCCCTTTATCCATATATAATGCCCGTTTTTGTCCATGGTAACATTTGCCTTCAAGTCTATTGTATTTTATGGTTAGTATAGCTACCATACTTTTAGTTCTTACTTGCATGGTATATTTTGGTTCATCCTTTCATCCTCAACATACTTGTATATTTGAATTTAAGGTGAGACTCTTGCAGAAAGCATATAGTTGTCTCATGCTTTTTTTTTTTTTTTTTTTGAGGGGCCAGGAGCCTGGGCATAGAACCCTGTACTGTGTATATGGGAAACTGATACTCAACCACTGAGCCACATCAGACTCCCTGAGTTGGTTTTTTCATTTGTTTTGCTTGTTATTTGTTTTTGTTTCTTCAGGAGGCATTGGAAAGCAAATATGGGACCTCACAAGTGGGAGATAGGCACTCAGCCTCTTGAGCCACATCAACTCCCTGTCTCATGCTTTATAAATCCATTCTGCCACTCTCTGCCTTTTGATTGGAGAGTTTAATATATTTACGTTTAAAGTCACTACTGTTAATACAGGACTTTCTTTTGCCATTTTTCTATTTTGTAATTATTACACCTATTTTGTTCCTCACTTCTATTAAGGCCTATTTTTATGTTTATTTTATTTCTTGTGTTGTACCATATCAAGTGCCTTTTATTTCTATTTGGATATATATATCATCTGTTTTTGTTTTCCTTGTGGTTACCATTCAGTCAAAATTTTACGTACTAAATATATAACAATCATATTTGGTTTGATAATAACTTAACTTTAAAATCATACAAATATATTTGTCCTATACCCTTCTGTCTCCCTACCATTGTTTTGTACTTGTCACCACTTATATCTTTGAAAATTGTGTGTCAAAAGCATAGATTCATCATTACTTTTTATGCATTTGCATTTTAGTGTCTGTTGGAAGTAAGGAGTAGATTTACATACCAAATAATTCAATACAATATTATTGGCACCGTTACTGTAGGTCTTTATTTCTTTATGCTCCTTTGAGCTTCTGTCTAGTGTCCTTTCCTTTCAATCTGAAGAACTCTGTTACGTGTTGTTGGGAAGGTCTGGTGATGGTCAACTCCATCAGCTTTTGTTTACCTGAGAATCTCCTAATCTCTCCCTCGTTTTTTTAAAGAAGTTTGTTTTTTCCCTTCCCCTCCCCCCTGTCCCGTTGTTTTTGCTGTCTGTGTCCATTTGCTGTGCAATCTTTGTGTCTATTTCTCTTTTTTGTCTTCCCTTCTCATTTTTCTCCTCTAGGATTCTCTGGGATTCGATCCTGGGGACCTCTGACATAGAGAGAGGCTCCCTGTCCCTTGCACCACCTCAGTTCCTGGTTTCTATTGTGCCTCACCTTGACTCTCCCCTTTGTCTCTCCTTTGTTGCGTCGTCGTCTTGCTGTGGGACTCAAGATGCACAGGCACTTGGCTCACTGTGTGGGCACGCCTTTACCAGGAGGCCCAGGGATCAACCCAGGTCCTCCCTCATGGTAGGCAGAAGCCCAATCACTTGAGCCCCATCTGCTTCCCTCTCCCTCATTTTTGAAAGAGTGTCTTGCCAGATATAAAATTCTTGGATGACAGTTGTTTTCTGTAAGTGCTTTTAAGTGTTCACACCCACTGCCTTCTTGCCTCCATAGTTTCTAAAGAGAAATCAGCACTCAGTCTAATTAGGACTCCATTGCACATAACACCTTGCTTTTTTCTTGCACCTCTAGAATGCTTTTCTTGCATTAGATATTGTGATCAATATATTATGGGCTTCATTTCTCTTTATGTTTATCCTGGTTGGTGTTTTTTGAGATTCTGGATGTGCATCTTCATGTCTTTTGCTAAGTTTGGGAAGTTCTCTCTTTTTATTTCTTTGAGTATTCTTTCTGCCCCTTTCTCTCTTTCTTCTCCTCTGGAACTCCTATAATGCATATATTTGTATGCTTGATGGTATCCCAGAGCTCTCTTAGTTTATTTTTGCTTTTAAAATTTCTTTTTTTCATTTTGCTCATTAGCCTGTCTCATTTCAAGTATTTTTCATCAATTCTTTTTCCTGTGAGCTCCAATCTGCTTTTGAAACCCTCCTGGTCATTTTTCATTTCAGTCATTATGTTCTTCAACTGCAATAGTTCTGTTTGGTTCCTTTTTATAATTTCCATCCCTTTACATAGACTCTCATATTGCCCATTCATTGTTTTCTTGATACCCTGTAATTCTTTCTCTGTATTCTCCTTTATCTCCTTAAGCATTTCTGGGCCTCTGTCTTGTCCTGGGCTTTTGTGTAGTCATTGTTTTGAAGATTCCCTTGTTACAGGAGTTCGGTTGTTCCTTCTGTTTCCCAGGAGACAGACCATCCCGGCTTCTATAGTTTTTTAGACTCCTTTCGTTGTCTCAAGCTGTAGGGAAAAATCTGGGAGGAGTGACTCATCTTAGAAGGGTTTCCCAAGTCAGTCTTTCTCAGCCAAAACAGGGCCAGAGACTCACAAAGATAGTACAAACTGGTCCCAAATTGCCCTGGGGAAAGGCTTGGGAAAGCTGTCAAGAGCTTTTCTGAGGGCTCCTTGAAGCTGAACTTTCCTGCTCTGCCCAGAAAAGGTAACCTTTTGGCTAACTCTGCCCCACAGTCCTGAGGAAGCACAGCACCTGTAAATCTCCACCACCTGTCCAGGGAGATTTCAGAAAGGCTGCCACTGCCTTTGTCTGGGGTGGGTTTTGAAACAATGCCTGACACCACCTTTGTCCAGGGCACGTTGATACAGTTGCCCTCAGAGCTGAGACTCAGGGATCTGAATTCACTAATCAAAAGTCATGATCAGTGATCAGCGATGTCCCCTACCCCCCATTTTTCAGGAGGAATATTTTCATGTCCCTTTCTGTCACCAGAGAGCTAACCAGGGATTGGACCCTGTGGGGACCTGCTGTGCGAGTGAGGGATGGTCATTGGTAGTCCCCTTGTTTGGAGAGAAATCACTGTTCTTTACCATAATTTATCAGCCTCTTCCTCCCACCCTTTCCTGGATGCTGTACAAGTTCTTCTGGCCAAAGGAGTTTCAAAATAGTTGTTTCAGACAATTCCTGCCTGTTTACTTGCTGTTTTGGAGGAAGGATGGAGTCCTGGATCTGCCTATACCACCACCTTCCCTGGAAGTCCCCTGTCCCTGTCTTTAGAGATGTTGACATAACTACAATGCTTTAAAAAACTGGAATCAAATGAGAACATTTGTCTAAGGCAAATGGTCAAAAGCAAATTTTATTTTCTTCTCCATTTTACTGTGTCCATACTCCCCCTTTCAAGTTAACTCAGGATAATTCTGAAAACGTAATTACTATTGGGTCATTCTTTTTTTTGTCTTTATTTATTTTTGTAAGGTTACATTAAAAAATATGAGGTCCCCATATACCCCCACCCCCCTCACCCTACTCCTCCACCTATAACAACAACCTCCTCCATCATCATGAGACATTCATTGCACTTGGTGAATACATCTCTGAGCACCGCTGCACCTCATGGTCAATGGTCCACACCATAGCCCACACTCTCCCACAGTCCACCCAGTGGGCCATGGGAGGACATACAATGTCTGGAAACTGTCCCTGCAGCACCACCCAGGACAACTCCAACCATTCTTGAATACTCTTGTGGATGCTACTCAGAACTCTCAGCCAGAAGAAAAACAATAGCTTCATATTAATGTGAGATGCCTGGTTATTTTAACTTTGATATAATTTTGAGAACATAAACTTTATCTTCATGTCCTAAAATAATCAATTACATAATGATAATAGAGAGAGAATTATTTTTTATGATTTATTTAAATAGCTAATTAGTAAGTGGTGATAAAATGTCAGACAATGTGTATTAAGGATTTTACATATGTAATTCTCATATTAGTGCTTTGTGTACATGCTTTCCCATCCTATAGATAAGAAAATAAATGCTTAGATTGTAGAATAACCTGTTCTAGATTCCACAGTTGCTAAATTTCTAACTTAGGATTTGAATCCCTGGCTATGAGACACCAATGTGGGAGCCCCTAGCCCTGATATTATACTGCATCCTATTTAGAGTGGTGTCCTACTAATAGCTGGGAATGTTAGATGAAATGACTGTTTACTTGTTGATGATATAGTCCCCCAAATTGTGATATAACTATGTTACTATCTGGTTAATATTTATTTGCCAGGGAAGTTCTAAATATAAATGCTTTAAGAACATTTTAGTAAACATTATATAGCTGATATTTGAGCTTTGGCCATTCAAACACACCTAGGTATTGGTAAGTGATAAAAATGATGTTTCACCAGAATTCCATTGGCCATTGGTTCCTCTTTCCATTATCCAAAATATAGGTGAGTTTATTATTTTATTCAATGAATATTTATTAAATACCTGTATTTGCCATATACCAGCTAGGTGTTGGAGATATACCTGTGAACAAGAGAATCAATATGCTTTCCTTTGAACTTATAATCTAAGAAGAAGCAGATACTTAATAGATAATTGTACAATAACTAATTGTGATTGTGCTATTAAGTTACAAATATAAAGCACTGTGAGCACATATGACAGACAGACCTACGTTAGGATCAATTTTCCCCTGGGTGCAGCTGGGACCTGAATCTGTCAGGTAAAGAGAGAAACTCAGAGAACAGGTCCAAAGGTCCTGAGGTATTTGCTTAAACAACCAAATATATATAGTATCAGCAACAAAATAAACCCAAAATATAGCGAAATGAAAAAAAAATCTTAGAAATCAGGAAAACCTAGTTTTAGTTTTACTTTTGCCACAACTATATGAACTTGAGAAAGTGAGAATCAGGTTCACGTACATCAAAAATAATCTCCTGATTAATTCTCAGATATGCTGCCATGACCTCAAACACTTGAAAATCTTTTGGACTGGGGGATGGGTACAAGGATCAGTTTTTAGGCTACACAAAAAATTTTGTGGTAGCCTTTCAATTTTGACCACAATTTAATATATTAATGCATACTGCATTAATATAAGTAGCAGTGGCATAGCCATTAAGTAATTCATACTTAATATTGACGTATTGAGTACTTCCAAGATGAAAAACCTACCTTGAAAGGATAAAGACTGAGAAACATACGTGTCTGGGCTATTCTAAAATATAGTAGAATTTCTATCAAAGCTTACTTACTTTGAGTTCCTGTCTTGGTTGAAATATAAATCACATTTATTAATGTCATGTCTAATAGACACCCCTTTTGATCAGAGAGTTGGCATAAAAGTCCAGGAATGGGTTAGGTGGTCCCTAGAGCCAGTTCTGGATGGGGTGAGGATGGCTGTCACTGCTCTGTCACAATTGATATGTTATACTTGGTTAAATGTGGTTAGTTTGAACAAGACTCTTGTGGTAAAGCTGAAATGAACTGTTGAACTTCTACAAAGACTAGAATATTATGAAATTTAAATAATGGGAAAGATAATAAAAGACGGATGCTGTAGGTGTTGGCCCCTATGCTTTCTCCTACAGTATTTGGAGAGCAGGCTCATGGGCACTGGTGGCACTTGATTTCCCGCAGCTGTCACCGAGGCAGGGCACTCCTGCTGACCATCCAGAGCCTGCTCTGCTGTGCTCAGGGAAATGGGCTGTGCAGTCCTCTGACGAGGAGCAGCCCGGCTCATCAGGTTTCTATGTTAGCTCATTTGTTTGTTTTAGGAAAATGAGCATTTTCTAGGCTGCATTTAATTCCTCCCCTCGTGAAGAAATCTTAGGTGATTGAAATAGCAAAAACTACTGAGAGCAATTTTGAGAGAAATTTTAAAATATAATATGCATCACCCTGTATTTAAATTATATCCATTTAAAACATGTATAGATTATAAAAATATATTTAACATAATTATGTACATATCATTTAAAAATAAACATACTTAAGATATATATATATATATATAAATGTACTTGTCTCTGAAGAAAACTTTACACAGTCGATTGTGTGTGTCAAGAGAAGTGTATCAGCACTCAGGCTTGGAGGAGTATACAAATAAAATGTTGCTCTTCAATGATTTTCAGAATTGCAGTAATCCTGGGGTGAGGTCTGGGTTCAATCATTTCTTACTGGACTAAATGGTCTTTATTTTATGTAGTTTCCCCTTAGTTTGACATCTAAGATTAAAGTAGAAAAAGGGAATCCAGGTTTCTCTAGGTAATAAGTACTGGGATCAGGCAATAGGCATCAGATTATTCCCAGTTTGCATTTTCAGCTTTAGGGCTCTCTGTTTTTATTTTTTCTATCACAGGCTGTGTTTAGCTCTGCTCATTAATATATTTAATGTACATATGTTCATGTAAAAAGTAAACGTCTCCCACCAAAAGAAAAATATACCATGTGTGGCATCATCTCGTTGGCTTTGGGCACTGTCATTTTCCTTTAGGTACCTAAGTATTAAACCTCCCATCCGTTTCCCTCGGTGTGTGTTTGGGTATACATGCATTTGTGTGTATGCATTTAACTATGAAATACCAAACCCAATTAGAAAGGACAAGACCTCACAAAAAAAGTTAATTAGCAGGATACTTGGAGAGAAAGAACATTCATATGACGTACACTAGGAAAAAATACATGTTTTTCCATTGCTATAGAAAATGACTAAGACAAGGGCTGCTCTCCACACTTAGGATGAACTGATTTTACAGCACAGCAATTCTTATCACTGCTCTCTTGCGCTTGCTATTGGTGAACATTTTATCCAAAAGTTTATATTTCAGTTTGATTTTACTTGAATAGGAGTCTCTACTTTAATGTTTATTGCTTATTTCAAAATATTCTGGTTTTCCTATTTTGATAGTTCTCAGATTATTAGTAGCATAATTAAAAACTATATATTAAAGAAACAAAGGACTATGGTACCATACCAGCTGTATTTCAAGGAAAATTAAACTATTAATAATAGTTTATAATCTCACACATATGTCACTGAGTAACCACAGGCCAAAGGTGTAAACATAAAAATATAATGCATTGAAACAATCTAAAGCAGTACATGTGGCACATACCTGGAACAATGCAGATGGGATGCCTCGGAGAGGGGAAGAGCTGGTACAGTGCTCTATCTGGAAATAGCCATTAGTGAAAGTTAAGGGTCTTGCAATTTTAAGATCCATTTGAAAAAATGAAAGGTTACATGGGAATCAAATCTTAATAAAGCTATAGAATGAGATTCTAGAGTTCTTTTTTTCTTCATTATGTATCTTGAACTGCTCTGATTTAAAATATCTAGTTCATGTTGCGTACATTTTTTGCCTAGATTTACCTACAAAATCTTGTCAAACACTTTGACATGTAAAGTTACAAAGCACAAGATCACTTAAGGCATAAAGTATTTTTTACCGATTACTGAAATATCCCATCTAAACCTGGGCCATTTTGTCCATTTTCATTGAGCGGTTTTCAAAATGTGTCAGACATCTAAACTATGCTTAGACTTTTTGGATAAATCCACTTACCCTTGACTTCAGAAACCATGTGAGTAGAATAAAAAATATATATAATCATCAGGAATGTATATCATGCAAGAACTAATAAATGCTATCTGAAAAATCGTTCTGTTTCTCTTCAGTATTCCTCATTAGTTTATCTATACTGTATCTCTACGATAATATTTTTTATATTGCATTATGCTATATTTGTCCACATTTCTTTCTCCCCTGCTGGACTGTAAGTTTCACAAAGTCAAAAAATATATTGTGTTCCTTCTTCGATCACTGACATCTAGCATATTGGTTGAGAATGATAGTAAGCATTTTATAAATATTTATCTCTTCATGCTTAAGGATGTGTTCATGCTTAAGGACATGTTTAAGGACAAATCTTCATGCTTAAGGACATGTTTAATAAAATAGGCTGTAAACTTGTCCTCCAGGATCCCAGGAAGCACCAGTATTCTTGGTATAATGTGGCTGTTGAGAATAGTTCTTGAAAGGAAAGAGTAGCTGTTGGAAGACAGCCACTCTCTCTCCTTGAACCCAAGGTTTCTAAGGATAGGAAGGGTTTATCCCATGGTCCTCAGCTTCTGCACCATGGAGCAGGAATTCAGGTGAGAAACAGTTTATGACATTTGAACTTGAGTGGAAATTTCAAGAAGGTCTTTCTTATTGTAGTCACCTAGTGTTCACACGTAGGCTCCCCCTTAATGAATTGAAGTCCTGGCTGTTATTTGGATTTTTCTCTAAGTTACATACCAGGTTCCTCTGTCGGGCAAGGACCATCATCACTGTCTAGTTTCAGAGTGCCTGAGACATAATCCAGCTGAGACCAAGTTTGCAGTGAGGAGACAGACCATGGCAAATGAAGTAAGAAGGAAAAAGTAGGGTTCAGATTATAAGTAGGGGTCCAAGATCCACAAAAACCTACCCATTAGGGTGCCAAATCGAATGGACTTCTGAAAGCACAAAGATAAAGAAAAAAAGAAATGCCTGTCAGTAGAGAATAGGAGTGTGTGAGCTATAGGTACACAGAATCCACACTCGGTGTCCTATTGTGCATAAATGCAGGGCAGGCAGACTTTGTCTGTAAAAGTCCAGATAGAAAATGTTTTAGACTCTGTAGGCTGCATCCACTCTCTTTCATATTTCCATTAAAAAATCTGAAAAACATTCTTAGCTCATGGACCCTGGAAATAGGCCCTGGAACTTAGTTTCTGTATCACTGTAGAAACAAGTAAACTGCAAACTGAGTAGTTCTAGGTCTGGAAGTGAAGGAAGTAATAAGTGACACCAGTATCTCCTTCTCTGCATAGAGAAGTACACTAGTTGAGAGAAGATTCCACTCTCATTTTGGCCTATAGGAATTTAGGTTCCAAGTTCCGCAGCTGCGTTTAAGAGGCAACCCATTGGCATGCATCTAGGGGAGATAGAAAACAAAATATGGCATATTTCCAATCACCTCTCTCCTCATATTCAATTTCGGTCCCTATTTTGAAAACCTAAAATTTTATTTCTTCCACGCTTATAACATTTAAAACCATTCTTCAAACATCCTAAAAATGATATCTTACTTCTCTTTTCTCTCACTTGAACATCTGAAGTGCATGAATATTTGACTGGTGTCTCTCTTCTCTCTTGGTCATTATGCTTCATGTCTGTTTTGCTCACTCTTGAGTCCTCCGCAGTCTGGTGGGTGTGAACCCCTTTGTAAACAGGATGTTTGAGGATGCACTAGTTAAGGTGAGGCCAGACTGAATTAAGGTGGCTCTTCATCTAGTGTGACTGGAGTCCTTAGAGGAAACAACTGAGCAGGAGGAGTGGAAGCCAGAGAAGGAGGCAGGTATTGCCGTGTTCTAGAGGAGAGATGTGGAGTGGAAGCTGGAGGAGGAGGCAGTATTGCCGTGTTCTAGAGGAGAGATGTGGAGTGGAAGCTGGAGGAGGAGGCAGTATTGCTGTGTCCTAGAGGAGAGATGTGCTACAGGCCAAGGAAGAGCAAGGATTGCCAGCAAATCACCACTAGAATGCTATTGCTCCGGTAAATAGCATGACCTGACTGTACCTTGACTTGAACTGCCAGCCTCCAAAATTGCGAGACAGTAAATTCCTGTTCTTTAAGTCAACCAGCCTGCGATACTTGCCATAGCAGGCTAAGACACCAGGGAGCGGATGTGGTTCAAGCAGTTGAGTGCCCACCTCCAACATGGGAGGTCCCAAATTCCATTCCCAGTGCCTCCTAAATAAGGCAAACAACGAGCAGAAAATAAGCAGACATTGAGCAAGAAAACAATGAGCAGACAATGAGCAAAAACAACAAGCAAACAGCAAGCAGACAACAAGAAAAAAAAAACAAGTAGGGAGTAGGTGTAGCTCAAGTAGTTGGGCACCTGCCTCCCACATGGGAAGTCTGGAGTTTGGCTCCTGGAGCCTCCTAAAGAAAAAACAGACAATGAGCAAAAAATAATGAGCAGACAATGAGCAGACTACAAGCACAAATAATGAGGAAAAACGACGAGTAAAAACAATGAGCTAACAGATGAGGTAGCCACCTTGGGAGAGGGTGAAGGTAGAAATAAATAAAATAAAATAAATAAAAGCTAAGACCCCAGCCTGGGAGGATGTCTGCACAAAGCAAACCTCCACTGTATGTTGAATAAATAAATAGACTTTTAAACGGTTTTATTCCCAAAGCAATTAACCCCCTAATTTAAATATCTTAATACTCATATAATTCTACTAACTCCGCTTCCAGAATGTTTCATCACTTGCATTAGTTATCTACTGATAAGCAAAAAATATAGCATCACAAAACAATAACGTGTCTTATCTATCTTGCACAGTGTCTGGGGTCAGGAGTGGGAAAGCAGCCTCTTTGGGTAGGTCTGACTCCGAGTCTCTCAGGAGGTTGTGGTCAAGATGCAGCTGGAGTGCAGTCATCTGAAGGCTTGAGTATGGGCGAGGACCCACTTCTTAGATGACTCAGGCACACACCTAGCAATGTGTTGGCAGTAGGCCTCAGTTTCTTGACACGTGGGCTTCTCCCCAGGGCTACTGGAATGGCTCCTCGATATATGGGAGTAAGCTTCCTCCAGGGTCAGGATTCCAAGAGAGCACAAGGGGAAAGCCACAAAGACTTTTATGTTCTAAACTCATAAACAGCACTCAACATTTCTGCAATATCCTATTGGTCAGTCCTGTTTGAGGATGTCAATACCAGGAGGCAATTAGTAAGGGACATTGCAGTGGCTTGCTCGGTCGGTAGAGGTGGGGTCTGGCTGCGGACGAGGGGTAGGTCCAGCTCTGGACGAGGGGTCTGTCCCGCTTGGGACGAGGGGTCGGTCCCACTTGGGACGAGGGGTCGATCCGGCAGCAGACGAGGGATCGGTCTCACAAGGGGTTGCGCGGTTCGGCTGACGGGGTCGCCCAGCGAAGCCGGCGACGAACTGGGGACAAGGGAGGCCAGGCCCTTGTCCGGGGCTCTCAGGACTGGAGGGTGCACGGCAGAAGAACTACCGCGGAGACAAGGTAAACACGCAAGTCCACTTTATTGAGGGAGAGGCAACAGTTTTATAGGGGCTGGGGAAGGCTGATTGGTCGAAGCCATGCCCTGTTCTGATTGGTTGCCAGCGAAAGGTCAGTGGGCAGTACTGGACAGGGGAGGGGTGGTGGTTAGGGATTGGCTGTCGCTATTGCTGGGGGAAGGGGCAGGGTTTAGGGATTGGTGGCTGCTGTTGCTGGGGTGGAGGGCAGACTTGAGTTTCCCGCCCACGCCTGGCTGTTGCTGCTGTCGGGGGAAGGGAAAAGGGCAGACTGGATTTTTCCGCCCACGCCTGGCTGTTGCTGCTGTTGGGGGAGGGGAAAAGGGCAGACTGGAATTTTCCACCCTGCACCTGCGCAGGGAGAAAGAAGAAGAAGGGTGCCGCCCCACAGGCATCGTGTGGCGCCATCCGGGAGGAGGGGCGGCCGCGGAAGCATGGCTGCCGAGAAGGGGAGACCCGAGGGCACTCTGCGCCCATGCCGAGCTTCCTTCAGGGGTGGCGGAGGGCCCGACCAACTACCCTATTATGGGGGCAGCGGAATTAGGCCTACCACGGCCGCTCCGCTCGCCAGGCCAGCAAACCACACTTCAGCCCGAGGAGTGACCACAGGACATCTTTTTTTTTTTTTTAATTGACTTTGTAATAATATTACATTAAAAATATATATATATGAGGTCCCATTCAACCCCACCACCCCCACCCCACCTCTCCCCCCCCCCCCCCCAGCAACACTCCCTCCCATCATCATGACACATCCATTGCATTTGGTAAGTACATCTTTGGGCACCTCTGCACCTCATGGTCAATGGTCCACATCATGGCCCATACTCTCCCCCATTCCATCCAGTGGGCCCTGGGAGGATTAACAATGTCCGGTGATTGCCCCTGCAGCACCATCCAGGGCAGCTCCATGTCCCGAAGACGCCTTAAGAGGTTGGTTTCCTCTTGTCCTGTGCTCAGTCTTTCACATTTCTCCATTTGCATTTTCTATAATGCTTCCCATTATTCTTAATTACAAAAACTAAGCATAAAAGGGAAATTAAGCATATACATATTAACTCCTTTCATTCGTATTGGTATATTTTGTTGACATAATATATATCAATATACTGTTTCATTAACATTATATGTTTTTAAACTTTGTAAGTACTTTATAAGTCTCAGGAAGTGTCCTACATACGTACTCTACAATAAGCCAAATACCGTATATCAAATCAAATAACCTATTCATTGCTTATAAGAGATGAGATCCATCTCCAACTAATATAAATTCAGTTTTAAATCCCATTCATATAACTCAGCAGCATAAGAAAGTAAAAATCAAGGAAGCTGTTAAAATATTCCACTGGTGTTCAAAAGAAATCTCTAGATAGACCAGATAGCCACTCATAATCCACTAACTGGTAAATAGTACAGTAGAATTTAACACACTCTAAGCTATAAATCTTCTTAACTAATGATAATGTTCCAAGGTCCAATTTCAGAGGAAAGAAAAATGTCTGCTATCTTCAGCTCATCTATTTCTAATATCATATTTATGTTCTTTCCCAGATAATGTAAAAAAAAAAATCTCCTTGACAAAGTGAAAGGCAAAGCATCAAATTTGATATCAGATGTGTCTCAGTTCTAACATTCATTGATCATGAGGTTCTGCACAAGTCAGTTTCTTGTGTCTCAGTTTCCCCCTCTGTAAAGTTAGAGTACATAATATTGATTTTGTATGTGTGATTGTTGAAGTAAAAAAAAAAGGAAATAAAAACAGTGAAATCAAGTGTAACGCCTTGGCTAAAGTTATTGTCACTGAATGCCACTGAGTGCCACAGCGCTCTCTAGAAGAGTGAAGGCCAGTTGATTGTATTTATCCATGTCTGAAGTTTGGTAAGCAAGTCATTGTGATATATCCAGGATACCAGTGGAAGAATGCTCCTGGTGCTCACTCGTGGTGTCCAGTCTGGACAGGAAAGAATTGTGGTCAGAAGAAATCTAGACCTGGAGAAAATGGAGAGGTCAAATGACTAAAGGATGGAAGGAAAGGAAAGATAAAAAGTTCTAACTAGAGGAATGAAATATTTGACCTCAAGTATCAGAGACAGAACAAGTGAGATCATGAAAACTTGATAATGTAGATAAAAGATGGTTATTGAGAAATGAATGTTATTGCTAATGAAATAACTAAGGAATAGAGAATTGAGATTGTTGGATATTTCTGTCAACTACAATTTATAACAAACCATCCAAAAATGTAGTGGCATAATACAACAACTTAGTATCTCTCATGTTGGTCCATTGGTATTGGCTTTTGGGTGGAAAACCTTGTTTTCTCCCTCCAGTGAGTTCGCTGGGTTGCTTCTAGTTTGGTGTTAGGGCATTCTCCCATGTGGGTGAAGATGGAAGCTGAAATCGTTCTTCAGGACTGTATGTTAGAATTCATACATCATTTCTGCCATGCTCTGTTGGTCATAGCAAGTCAGAAATCCAGCCTAGATTTGAGGGAAGGGAAATATTAACGCATCCTTAGTGGGAGAAGCAAAAAAAAAAAAAAACAACAACGAAAACAAAAAAACAGCAACCAGAACTATAGCCACATTTAAACTAATTTTAAATGGAAAAAAATGACAGTGACCCATTTGCCAATGATGTCATGACTGTATTAGGAAACCAGAAGATTGGTAGATGACACGGGAGAAATATAATTGTTCATGGAAGTGGACTGAGTTACAAAGAAGCTGATATTATTGTATAATTATAAAAGTTATGATTTGCATGTTACAGGTATAGAATTTTAACCCCACATTCCAGACACATAAAACTATTTTTCTAGAGACTCAATGATCAGCCATCTTTTGCTGACATAATAAACAACCCCAAAATCTTGGGGACATGAAATGACAAATATGTATTTCTTGCTCACGGTACCTGAGCACTATAGTTCAGGTGAGGTACTTAGGACATGGGTGGAACCAAGGATCTCTTCCATATGACTTCCTATTCGGGAGCCAGGTGGAAGGGGCATCCCTATCCATGGCACTGTGCTCTTTTGGTAGAGGGAGGTAAAAATGATTAAAGCTGAATTTAAAAAGTAAGTTTTGTTGTTGTTTTCCCAGCCTCCTACTGTAAACATCTAATGCTGACATTCCAGTCCACAGGCACTAGAATGTTTGACTCACTTTGTTAGGGATTATCTGACCAAGTCGTGGTAAGAGTCCTTAACCTATGACAGATGGCAAGAAGTGTTTCCAGCACTTGGTACATTGGTACTTGGTCTTCCTCTAGCTTTGCCCAAACCCAAAGGGTCCCTAATGTGAGTACAAAAGAGAAAGAAATGTAGGTTCTGAAACAATGATGAAGCCGTTTCTTGATGAATGTTCCAAAATTGACATCCTGATTATGGTAGTTAATTCCCACATTCCTACAGTTAAAAATTCCTTAATATCCTCATGGTGTATACCAATAGATCATTCTGCATGACTCAGCTTGTTAGCTAAATAAGTTAGATTTATTTACTTGTGGCAGCATGGGAGACAATATATCATGGTGAACTACAGGGTATCTCAGTAAGAAGGAAGTTAGGATGGTCTTGTTGCAGGGTTTGGACTTTTACCAGGTAATTTGCAGAGGGATTAAGACAATGGTGGGACTGTTCTGGATTAGGTGCTTTGAAGAAGCAGGGACAATTTGATGTCTGGGTTCCTTTTTTTTGTTTTGTTTTGTTTTGTTTAGTCTAGGAGCTGTGAGGAACAAAGCGGGGCTAAAGTTGTCATTTTAACAGAAGCAGTAGCAACATGTTTTTGGGGAGTGTGGCAGTAAGGGTCCTTGTCTTTTTCTTATAGTCCAACATGATTACAAAGTAGTCTTGTTTGGTTTCACCATGGTCACAAATGCCTTTTCTTTGATTGCTGCAATGCTATAGACAGTTTTTCTATTCTTTTTACTCAAAAGTTTAGGTTTTGTTTTGGGTTTTTTTGCATTACTTATTCTTAGCAAATCCTAGGTTGCTTTCTCTGTTACTAACTTATTCTAAAAACAGGAAGTCCCCAGTTTTCTAGAATAGGCTTATTAATCATTTTCATTTTTATTTCCTATAAACCAATCCCTAACATTGCCATATCATAGCTTCATCTCTACATGCACACCCTCTCTTTAGAGATGGGAGAATACTTGGTAGTGATAGTTCCAACTGTGCAGATTTTACCCTTGCTAGAAAGTGCCTAGAACTATCTCAGTTTGTGCTTAATAAAGAAGAAATACAGAATATTTCCTCGGTGAGACTTAGAGTGGACTCTGCATTCCCATTGCCTACATGTATGGCCACTGACAAGAGCCACCCCTAACTAGAAAGTAAGTTTCATAAGAGCAGGGGATTTTCTTTCTTCCTTTTAAAAAGTTGAACCCCCAGTACCAAAGTGCGTGGCATCTGTTAGACACTAATGTATTTATCACATGAGTTAACGAATTGTGTAACTATAAGGAATTACATAGTTTATATTATTCCACAATTCACCTCGTTTTTTATATTTTCTGTAACTTAAAATGTGAAAATGATAGAATGTGTAATATGTGTTAGGTAGAAGTGGTGGTAAAGAATGGAAGACATTTTTATTTTTAACAGTAGTATCTGGATCAATAACTTTTTAAATTGTGATTTCAATCAAATTAGAGTCTCAGTTCAGGCATCTGTTGAGACTGAGAAGAATTTGATCAATGAAACATAAAGGAGACATTACTGTGTCAACTTTAGATCCTGACTCAGGAGGAGGCAGTGTCTTGACGAAGCCCAAGTACCTAACTCCTAGCACTAGCTACACCAAGTGGTTTTTATAAGCTGATAAGAATCATCTTGCCTCAAAAACATATTGAAATATAGAAAAAAGTGCATGTGTGGATAAATGCTGCTCTTGAAAAATATATTGTTTTTATGGCCAAAATGATCATTTGAAGGAATATGTGAACTTTATCTGTTACAAAAGAGCTAATAATGCTTTTACTTTATTTCAGGGAATAGCATACGTCTGAGCAGAAATCAATATCTTTCTATATATTTCTAGCTTTATTTAATTCCAGTGACTGCTCTATCCAAAATATTCTGAAAGAAATGAGCACATAGAAACGAAAGTGTTTTATAATCTATAAAACCTTTTATAAATGTGCAGTCATCGTGATGCTACCTGCTGTTATCATCTGAAGGAAAACATTCTTCAAATATGATCATCCAAATACCATTTCTGAGTTCTTTCTTAGTTTACCAGGCTGTTAGGACAAACACCACACCCCAGGCTGGCTTAAACAATGGGAATCTCTTGGCTCATGGTTTTGAGGCTGAGGAGAAGTTCAAAATTGAGGCATCAACAAGATGATGCTTTCTTCCCAAAATCTGAAATATTTTGGGGCTGGTTGCCTGTGATCCTTGGGGTTCCTTAGCTTTTCTTCCTGTTTCATGCCACATGACAGTGTCCTCTCCATTTTCTTCTGGGTTCTGCTGAGTTCCAACTCCTGCCAGTGGCTTTCTTTAATACTGGCTTCCAGGCTCTTTTTCTTTACAAGGCTCCAATAATGCAGATTAAGACCCAGCCTCATTCAGTTGGGTCACACCTTAATTTAAGATAATAGCCTCAGTAGATACTTGTTACAACCCAACTTCTGAAGGGCATGAGTGTGTGCAGTTGTGAGACCGAAGAATGTGCCTGTCACTGAGTCAGACATAAGCTTTATTGGGACTTATGAATGGGAGAGATTCTCTGATGGCAGCCAGACAGAGGATGAAGATAGTGCTCCACAAAGAGACAGGGAAATGATGGGTGATCTAAGGGGTAGCACGGACATTCCATAGGGTATGAGAACAGAGTTCCTGCTAGGGTCCCAGGACAGGACACATGGGGTCTGATGTTAGCACAGGAATGAGGTTTTACCACTCTGAGATTTGGCTTATGATGCTGATTCTCTCCCCTCTGGGGAGGGTTGGTAACCTTCTCCCTATATCTAAGTCACACAGGCAGCTACATGCTAAGGACTTGGAGGGACCTGAGCCCTGGACCCCCACAATCCTATTTACAGCGAGCCCACAGAGTTGTGGGCTGAGATTAAGAACATGTCTAAATTGGGATAAATAATTCAATCTACCACATGCTGTACTCTGGACCCTAAAGAGACATATTTTTCCTTTATGCAAAATAGATTTACCCACACAGAACTTCAGAAAAGCCCTAAGTCATTTAAGTACCAACTGGCTTGGTTCACCAGGCTGCTCTGACAACCATCACACAATGGGTTGGTTTTAGCGATGGGATTTTACCGTCTCGTGGTTTTGGAGACGAGAAGGCTTGCTTCCTCCCTGGGTGGTAGCATTCTGGTGCTGGCTCTTGTAGTCCTTGGGGTTCCTTGACTTTCCTGTGACACAACAAGGCTATCCATCTCTTTTCTTCTGTTTTTAGTTTTTATTTCCTGCTGATTCCTGCTTCTGGCTTCTTCCTGTGGCCTCCTGTACTGTGGATCATGTACCGCTTCCCTTCAGTTGACCATAACTTAACTAATAAAACATTGTCAAAGTCCTATTTATAATGGGTTCATGCCCACAGACAGGCAGATTAACGTTAAGAGCATGTCTAAATTGGCGTGTGTGATTCAATCTACCACAGGTACCTTTTAAGTACCAGCCATGTTTTTATGCACTTGGATTACGATGATGAGAACCCTGCTTTTTTTAATTTTATTTACTATCAAGTATGGTGGTTTCCAAATATGGTTGAATATTAGAAACTTGTGAAGAGTTTAAAAAAATATGTCATAGCCCTAAACCAAATGAATTGAAATTTCTAGTGGGTGGAACTTGGGCATTTGACTAGTGTTAAAATATCTCCAGATGCCACCAATATATATAGTAACAATTTTGACTACTGTTGGTCCAAAGGATGATGAAAATTTATAGAGGTAAATTAAAAATTCCAAATCAGTATGGTAGTTCTATGATAGTTCAAGATTCTACGAGACAAGCAAGGTCAACAGGATCATCAGGCAGAGAGATTGTTTTAAGTCCTTTCTCAGGAAGTATTTAAGCTTAGATCTGAAAAATGGATGAAGTTGGTGAAATTAGATGGAGGTGGTACAGGCAGAGAAAAACCAGGAGTTAGAAGATAGCATGGCCTACTTCAGGAACTTAAAGAATCTCAGGAAGAGAGTAGAGAAATGGCTGAGTGCATCAGCCTTCATTGCCATGTTAAGGCATATGGACTCCATCCTGAGAACATTTGGGAGAGCTTGACAGATTTCAAGTAGGATAATAACAAGGGATTTCTTAATTCTCAGGATCACTCACAAGTTGTCTTTCCCCTTTCTCACAGTATTTTTTGATTTGTTTTGATATGTTTAGAGTGAACTTTTTGCTTAATTTCAATTTATGTAGTATAGTGTTCCCATTTTTCACAGGCACAAAAGCACAAAGTCAAGATTCTTGATTAGAAACTTCCTATGACTCTTACTATTCATGAATCCAGTGATCTTAATGGTTTTCTTAGAGTGCATTTCTTTAGCTTTAGAGAAGTGCTCCTCAGCTTTTTTTCAGGCCATTATATTAGTAATGATGACGAGTTATAGCAATTATTTTTAAGCAAAATGCCAAAGGAAGGGGCTAAACAACTCATCTGAGAATTGGTGGCTCTTGTAGCTTGAAAATGACTTTCCCACCCTCATCTGATTTGCTCCTTAAAGGCTCTGGTGAGGGGTCCAAACAGCCAAGCACTGAGAATCATGACTTCTCAAATCCTTTTAATAAAAAGGAAAACTTCAAGCTCTTGACGTTAGAATGAGGGATTTAAAAATAGTCTTCAGAATTTCTAAAGGCCTCAGAGGGGCTATGTATACAACCTTGCTTTGGGAGTATAATAATTGGCCGTGCTTGGTTCTGGTGTCCACTCTTGAACTAATGGCTTGGACCAGGAGGGGTGAGAGCTTTCAGATCATTCATTTGGTCTTTTACTTCATATCTCCTTGCCCTCCCTTATATATTATGAGTAACCCGAGGATATAGCGTTAACTCATTATTTCATGAGACACTCAGAAATAGGTGGTCTAGAAATAATACTTGGTTTCTTCAGTGCTCTTTAATATTTTCTTACTTTTGGGAGGTCGTCAGCTTCTCACAAGAATATACATCTCATTCCCAAACAAATGAGATGGTCAGAAACACAAGTCAGAGTTTATCTCACAGGTACCTTTAAATAGCTGCTATGGCATTATGCAAATGAAGAACTCATTATTTTTATCATTTGTCTATTATGTATTTGACTATTTAAAGCTTTCAAGCCATGTGAGCCAAAAGGCCTGAAGAAATGATGAATAACAGCTTACTTGTCTTTCTCAGTCTGGTCCAGTATGTCTGTGGTTATGTACTGAACAGAAGATTAAAAAAAATGAAATGTAAAATATTTTATAAATTAGTTTCACTAATGATAACATGTACTACATAGAAAATATCGGGACACAGACAAATTTATTTCTAATTGAATTGTTCAGTTCTGCCGGATTTGGTTCTGAGTGACTTTATATAAGAATTGCTATACCTTAGTTAGCAAATAGGTGTATTGAAGGGAATTATTACCTGGCCATAGTCGGTACTCATTAAGTTCTCTTATGGTTAGGTTGAGAGTATTGTTCAGCATTACGCCTGCATAGTTAAATACACATTGTGAGTCTATTTTACTGGGAAGGAGTGTCTATAATTTACTTCAAGTCATTCTGTAATTTTCCATGGCCACCCAGCCTTTGGAAATGCTTGTCTTAACAAGGCAGGAGCTGCTTCACCCTGGGTTTTTCCACTTGGAGGATCATCTGATGATAATGACACATCTCCAGCAGTGGCCGGGAAGCTTCCGGAAAGGCAGAAGGCCTACACAGATGTCAAGGCTGCTGGGGATGGCACTGCCATGGTCGATGCGCCCAGACTTTAAATTCTCTTTAAATTCCCGTCACATAAAAGAGGAAATCTGAAGTTCAGCCTCTGAGGAAGAGTATTAAAAAGGCCAGGGGGTTTCATCGGGGTTCCGTGGGTGATAAGGTCCATCAATCTGAAGCGTCGCTGGTGCGTTGCTGATTCCTCCTCCCCCTCCTGTTCTGCAGCTGAACAAGGATAGCAGAGTTCCAGGCAGCGAAAGGATCCTGCCTTCCCTGGAGAAGCTTTTTACAAGGCAAAGCTGGAAAGCAGTGGCTTTCTTAACAATTTCCATTTCAAGAGAGGCCCGGCTTGAATGGGAGTGAGTGGAGCTGCGCTTTCATGCAAACGCAGCACTTTAAGCTTGTTTTCCTACTGCCTTGGAAGCTCCCGTAAATAATGCATCCCTGGGTGGCATCCTTCACTTTTAAACAATTTGGGCAAACTAGTTCAAGTTGTAAAAGCACAAATGTGCCTCCTCCAGCATAAACACTGTGTGTTGTTTGCCAATAGGTTTTTCTAAATCTGATGGAGATTTGATTGCAGATGGGAAGGTACTTAAGTGAATATCACCCCAGCTACAGGGCTCAGGACACCAGAAAAGTGAGAAAATAAGCAATGATTGAACAATGAGGTGACTAGCCCACGGTGTTGGGAAGAAAAGAACTGTGCCCCATTCTATAGACTTGGGGACATTCTTTATCCCAATGGCCCGTGGTAGACCCCTGAGTTATCACTGGACTGTCTTAAACACAGAAAACCGATTTATGCTTCCTTCAAAAAAGTGATCAGCCCCTTCCCTTTTTGTAAGTTTGCTTCCAAAAAATGCATTATAAAAATGGCAGTTTATAGGGTAAAAATATTGCTTTTCCCAATTAAAGAGTTTGCTATTTGGCAAATAGGAATTTTTTAAGCAACTGAGATCATTTATTTTTTTTGGAAGTTGTGAGTTCACAAAACAATCATGCATACCATTCAGGATTCCACACATCGCCTGACCACCACCACCTTACATTGCTGTGACACATTGTTACAAATGATGACAGAACATCGTCCTATTACTGCTATCTGTAGTTCATAGCTTGTATTTGGTGTATTTTTCCCGAAAACCATCCTTCTCTTAACACCACGTACTAGTACTGTGTATTTGTTATAGATTGTGAGAGACTGTCCTCGTATTTGTACTGTTCACCACTGCCCGTCATTCACCACGGGCTTCATTGTGTTGTGTGGTCCCCAACCTTGTACAGTGCACTGGAAGTGGACACTCATTGGCTCTCAGTTTCTTCACAGAGGTATGTTTTCATCAGCTCAGTTCATTTCAGAACTTTTCCTTTTGGAGTAATGGGATTTTTTTTTTTTAGATTTAAAATTTTTTTTGAAATATATCACTCATAAACATACATAAACAATAAGTGTATACTAGTTGTGAACTTACAAACCAAACATATATAACATCAAACATATAACATCTCACCCTACCACCAATAACTTGCATGGTTTTTAAATACTTTTTTAACTAATGATTAAAGAGCATTGTCAAAATATTACTACTAAACAAAGTAGTTTCCCCCTAACCACTGCGATTGTTATTATCTTTATATCATTTATATATGAACATACATTAACAATTAAGTGTATAGTAAAAATTGTGAACTTAAAAACAAACATACGTAACATCATACAGGGGTACCATACATCAATCCTCCACTGACACCTTGCATTGTCATGAGACGTTTGTTACAAACTATGAAAGAACACTGTGCAAACCTTACTACTAATCATGGTTCTTATCTTACATTTGGTGTGTTTTCCCCCAACACACCCTATTATTATTTTTTAAATATATTTTTTATGACAGAAGTTATAAATTTATAAGACAATCATGCACATGTGCAAAATTCCCTAACAACATCCCTCCATCAACACACCACAATGTGGTGTGTCATTTGCTACAGATAAAATAATATCTTCTGATTGTTACCGTGTCCATAGTGTACATTTGGCTCACATTTTCCATACTGCCTCAGTATCAACACAGTAGATCTTTTGCATAGATGCAAAAATGTTATATTATTATTACTAACCACAGTCCATAGGTCACTCCAGCTGTATTTTTCCCATGCTTCTCCACATTCCCATCACCCTACAGTAGTGATATACATTTGCTAGCTAACAAAGGACACTCTTTCATCTGTACCATCAACCACAATTCTCACTCACCTCTTGGTTTACTGCGCTATCCAGTTCCTAGATTATTCTCAAGCAGTCTATCTATCATTTGGGATTTATATAACTAGACTACCTTTTTCAGTTACATCCCCATTTATAAACTAACTGTTACTCACTATGTGTTACCATCCACTCTATACATTTCCACACTTTCACAGTAAAGCTAATTAAAACTTCTACATACATTAAACATTAGTAGTCCACTCAGTCCTTCTCTTATCTCCTTTAAGAATCCACCACCTACCACCAGGTCTTGAAGGTATTTTCCAATAATTTCTTCTAGAAGAAATTATTCTAGAAGCTTTATGGTTCCTGCTTTTGTTTTTAGTTTTTTGATCCATTTTGAGTTAATTTTTGGAAAAGATAATGAGATAGGGGTCCTCTTTCCTTCTTTCATCTATGGATGACCAATTTTTTCAGCACCATTTCTTGAATGGATTGTTCTGCCTGAGGTGTAAGTTTGACAGGCTAGTCAAAAAAAAGTAGTAAGATTTGCACAGTGTTCTTTCATAGTTTGTAACAAACGTCTCATGACAATGCAAGGTGTCGGTGGAGGGTTGACCATACCTGTGAGGATCTGTTTCTGAACCATAAATTTGGTTCCATTGGTCTATTATGTCTGTCTTTAGGCCAGTACCATGTTGTTTTTACCACTATAAGTAGGTATTATGATTTAAAGTCTGGAGATGAGAGTTCACTTTTCCTTTTTATGCTGTTTCTGGCTATTCAGGACTCCTTACTCTTCCAAATAAATTTAATGATCATGTTTTCAATTTTTTCTTTAATGCTGGTGGAATTTTTATTGAAGTTGCATTAAATCTATATATCAATTTGAGTAGAATTGACATCTTAATGATATTTAGTCTTCCAAGCCATGAGGATGGAATATGCTTCCAGTTATTTAGGGCTTTTTTGATTTGTTTAACACTGAGTTGCAGTTTTCTGAATACAAGTGCTTTCCGTTATTGGTTAAGTTTATTCCTATTTGAGTTTTATCTGTCATATTTTATTTTCACCACTCTTTTAAAACTTTCAGTTATTTTAATTGATATAATCTTCATTTCTAGACTCTCTTCCAGGCCCCTCTCTCCTATCTGTTCTTTTCAGGTTCTAGCATACCCTTTAGTATTTCCCGAAAATCTGGTCTCTTGCTTAGAAATTCTCTCAGTTTCTGTTTATCTGTGAATATTCTAATTTCACCCTCATTTTTGAAAGACAATCTTGCTGGATATAAGATTCTTGGATGTAAGTTTTTCTCTTGTAGTACCTTAAATATGTGATACCACTGTTTTCTTGCCTCTATAGTTTCTGGTGAGAAATCAGCACTTAATCATATTGGATATCCCTTATATGTTATGTATTGCTTTTCTCTTGCTGATCTCAGAATTCTCTCTTTGTCTTTGACCTTTGACATTCTGATGAGTATGTGTCTTGGAGTTGGTCTATTTTGATTTTTTCAGATGGGAGTACATTGTGCTTCTTGGTCAGGTATATCTATGTCCTTCAATAGGGTTGGGGAATTTTCTACCATTATTTCTTTAAATATTCCTACTGCCCCTTTTCCCTTCTCTTCTCCTTCTGGGACACCCATGACACATATGTTTGCATGCCTTTTGCTGTCATTTAGTTCCCTGAGACCTTGTTCAATATTTTCCATTCTTTTCTTCATCTCTTCTTTTGTGTGTTCACTTTCAGAGGCCATTTCTTCAAGCTCAGCAATCCTTTCTTCTGCCTCCTCAAATCTGCTGTTATATGATTCCAATGTTTTTTTTAATTTCATTGATTGCACCTTTCATTCCCATTAGATCTATGTATGCGTCCAAATTCTTCTTTGTGCTCATCCAATGTCTTCTTTATATCCTTAATCTCTTTAGCCATCTCATTGACTTTATTAAGGAGATTTGTTTGAATATCTTTAATTAGTTGTCTCAACTCCTTTATGTCATCTGGAGGCTTATCTTGTTCCTTTAACTGGACCATTCATAGCTTCCTGTTTCTTGGTGTGGATTGTAATTTTTTGTTGTTGTCTTTGTATCTGGCTTACTAGAGTATTTATTCCGGGTGCAGTTTTTCTCCTTAGTTTAGGGCTTCCTATCATTTCTCCCTTGCTAGTTATGCAGTAGGAGCCAAGCATGTAGTTGGTGCTGTAAGCTGTGGAGGCTCAAGCTGCCCTCATTGCACCAGGGACTAATGAAGCTTCTTCTAACTTTCTCCTTTGCCAGGAGTAGGGACAGAGTCATAGCTATGTAGAATAATCCACATGCAGGCCTAGACTGTAGTTGTCCAGATAGACTGATGGAGCTTTACATCCCTATCTCCCCTGCCTGGGGCAGGGATGGGGCTGCAGGCGTGGGCAGCAGTCTATGCAGTGTGGGTCCAAGATGACTGCATTTGCCCTGGTAGACTTCTGATTTTCCATCTATGCCAGCCAAATTTCCCTGCAGTTACCTGTATAGGCTGGTGCAGGGCTCCTCAGCCTCCTCCCTGCCAGAGGCAGGGCTGAAGCCTAGGTGGGCTGCAGGCTGATCTGCATGAAAGAAACTGGTTCCTGCCAACACTGAGAGTTTCAGTCAGCCCGGCTGCCCCTCAGGCTGGGGAGGAGTCAGAATGGCAGCTACTGGCCTCTTTCTGACTTGGGCTGTTTCTTACTCCATCCCTTCCCAGGGTTATCTCTTGGCCAGCCAAGTCTACCAATCAGTTGCCAAAATCGGCAGCCAACCGTCTCCTCCTCCCCTGGTTCTGGGAAATGGATCTTCCACTTCCAGTCACAGAACAGCTCCTGGGGCGGCTCGTCCCACCAGGGCAGGACAATCACTGGCCTCTGCAGCTTGGCGGAGTTTCCTGGAGATACTGGTGCAGGTCCCTGCAGCTTCCTCCTGCTGGATGTGGGGCTGGGGCCTAGGCTAGACCTGTAATATGACCTGGATGGAAAGAAGCCGGTTCCCCACCAGCACTGGGATCCTCAGTTTGCCCCACTTCCCCTCATGCCAGGTGCAGAGTTAAGATGGCGGCTCCCGGCCTCTTTCTGACCTGGACATGCTCAAACCTTAGCTGTTTTCAGGGTTATACTGTAGCCACTGAATTTCCTCATCAGTAGTTGAAATTGGTGCCCAACCGTCTCTTCCTCCCCTGTTTAGGGGAAGTGGAGCTTACAATTCCAGCCATGGAACAGCTTCCAAGGTGGCTTGTGCCTCCAGTGAAGGATGGCACTGGCCTCCGGGGCATGGAGCCTCTCCTTACGAATCTTCTCTGCAGACAGGCATTCTCCTCCTTCCACTCCCCAAGGACGTTGCAGGATGCTCTTCTGGCCGCCTGGAGCCCCCACACAGGTGCTTCAGCTAGCTCCAGAGAGCTCTGTGTGTTTCCTAACTGCCCTGTGGCAGGAGCTGACTCTGGGAGCGTCTTACTCCGCCGCCGCTATCTTGGCTGGTTCAGTGGGATTTATTTTAAAATGAAATGTATGAACAAGGAGAGTAACAAATCTTGAAAAATAAAAGTCCCTCCAAAAGTCTTGTAACCCAGCTTGAGTCAGAACACTCCTTCTAAAGGTCTGAAAGCTTGGACTTGACTGACAAGGAATGATAGGTATGACATTTTATTCATAAACTAATAATTTTAAAGTAGTTTGTTAGCAATGCAGAAGCTATATTACGTGGTTCTCTGAGATGCTGGGTTTAGTCTGGCTTGTACAGGAAAGCGCTCTGTGGGGCATGATCTAGTAGAGAGATGGTATGGCAGGATAAGTTCTCCTCGGGGATTGAGACTTATCCTTAGATTTCAGAATCTTTTTGTTTCCCATGGCGACAAACCAATCTAAATCTGTATAATGAATAAAGAGGATCTATAGGCTCATATAACTGGAAGATCCAGAGTCAAAAAGAGCTTCAGCCCAAGAATATCATCAAAGATCCCATTTTCCCATCTCTCTGGTGTCCGTTCTATAAGATCCTTTGCATAAGCCAGGCTTTCTCATGTTGTCAGAATGGCTATAGCAATTCTAAGCTCAACATCCAGACAGAACTCTGTTGAGACAAAACAAGAACATCTCTTGTGTCGCTCTTTTAAAAATCTTAAGACCTTCATGACCTGGAGTCATCTTTTGGTGAAAGACATCTTTCTGACTGTTCCTGAACAAACCTTTGAGGCCATGGACAAAGGACATGTATTGATCAACATAAGCCCTTTTATCTAAACCCAAATCTGTAGGCAGCATCGCTCTTATAGGTCTGCACTAAAATGAGGGCCCGCCTCTGGAACTTGGGTAAGGTCATTTTTGCCAGAGTCCATGGAAAATGTGAAGAAAGGATGGATAACTAAATAAAAACCACAGTATTTATCAGGAGCCAAACAAAACAAACCAGATGCTGGATAAGCAACCACATATGCACATTATTCTGTTATTTCCTGAGGTTATATTGCCATTAAAACAATACCATTTATAAAAATTCAAGTGATTTGTTCATTTCTTTGTAATGATGCTTCTTTTTCCATGTCTGGTACTACTGTGGTTCACCTACTTAGGCCTTGCTGCTCATTTTATTGACACATTCATCAATTATAAATTTCTTGTCCAGCTAGCTATACAGTCTCCAGTCTGTATCTTTTCTTCTTAACCACATATTCTCCCGCCATCCAAGCTCAGGATAGCACTGAGGATGAATAATAGAGGCTTATTTTATATGGATTTGTTTACCTTGGGAAAAGCATGGCACATAAGAAAATGTTACAACTAATCAAGGTTGTCATTGTCCCTTAAAAATTCTATCTCCCCATTTTCACTCTTCCCTAGTGAAGGCTTATGGTTTCTGCATTCTGTGTACTCATTACATATGTGTGTTCATACCCACAGCTGCATGGTTTTACTTGGAAAGGAATATTTTATTTACCACACTAGAATGACAAGAAATTTACTTTCCAGTCACCTGGGATGAAGTACATAAAAAGTTCATGAATCTCCTGTCTTCATTAGGCAACATTTTCTTCCCCTTTGCTTTAACTTATAAATGGATTTCAATCTATTTATTATGACTAATGGTAAATAATCACCTGTGGAAACTTAGTGCTAGCTGGCTAGGATCAGTTCAGTACCAACCCGCTCCCTGGTGTTCACGGCGTACTCATCCCACCAGAAAGTCCTCCTCCCCACCCTGTTGAAACTCTAAGGGGGTTTCCATGTTCTTCTTCTTGGGCCTCCCACTCTCCCGCCAGAAGTGCCTCTGATGGCACAGACCCCTCCAAGTCCATCTTCCCCCATCCTCTTCCTCCCTCCTTCACCCCTTGTTGCAATATTTTAGGTACTTAAACATGGCAGATCTCTTCAACCCATGGCCTTTCACGCGCTGTCACCACTGCTTAGAACAGTGAGTGGTTCTTAACCTTGACTGTATGTTGGAGTCAATAAAGGAGCCTAAAATATCTGTTGGCCAATCAGCACCTCTGACAAGGTACGTCAGAATAGCTGGAGTGGAGGCCCAGGCAGCTGAGTACTTTAAAGCTCTCCAGGTGAGTCCCTCCTGCAACCACGCTTGAGCGCTCTCTCCCAACTCCCAGTGCTCCGTTCTGCCTGAACAGCACTACTTCAGAGCAGCTTTCACTCACTCTTCAGCCCAGTTTTGCCCTCGGAAAGATGTTTCCCAGCTTCTGTATTCCTCTTTTCACAGCAGTCAGCGTACCGGTATGCTACTTCAGAGTAGACATGGCCTCAATTTTGTTCATAAATATATCTCTGGTTCCTAGAAAAGTAGGCGCTCCATAAATATGAATTGACGTGTCTTGCTCACTGGGACAGGCACGTTAAATCAGACTGCTACTCTTAACGGGACAATGTGGAGGGCACCGCCATGTTAAACGTATGCTTTCAAAGCTCCAAATGAGTAAAAGAAGCAGTACAAAATAGTAGCAATGGCTCTTCTAACATATGACTGTGTTTGCAATGCTTAGGTCTTAATCGGCAGCTAGGACGACTTAGCAGACTTGATTAGACTTTGACTTCTTTCTGTGACAGGAACAAGTTTACCTCCACCCACTGCTCCCCAGCTCCCCCCAGACATACACACATGTACACACACATACCACGCTGCCACTTGCAGTGCTCTGGGTGTAAATTGTTGTGGAATCCAGATTAAATTGACTAAGGCTCAAAGAGAGATGAGAAAAATTACCCTTAACTCAATTCAAGACCTTCCTCTCTACTACTCTAATTACACCCCTTCTCAAAGGGTAGAAATAACTACTACTCTTCAGAGCACTCCTACCTGGGCCCATATTACATGTGATCAAGTTCACGTAGTAATTCCGCTGCAACCTGTTCTCGATTACTTAGTCCAAAGCTTTAGCCTTGAGGATTAAGCACATTAATAAATAAAGCAAATGGATGGATGAATGGTATTTTCTTTTATGGTTCTGAATCAGTTTAGAGTAGATTTTTCCTTCATATAATTCTGCCTAACATATGCATAAACATATCCACACACACACACACACAACCATACAAATGAAACTAATATAGTTTAGATTAGACAAGCTAGCATTGGAAAAGAAAGTAGCAGAATGATTACTGCTATGTGAAATGTCAAAACACATGCAGATTCAAATCAGAACGTGGAATTTGCCCCAAGCAGTATGAACAAAAATATGATTAGAGATTTAAATTAATTTGGAAAGTTATGGTGCAGGATTTCATTTAGCTATTCCGTAATGATTTCTTAATTAATAAAAATCACATTAACCAAAACGGGCCTTTCCTTTAATCGAATCTGTAAGTTTGATTACTTTTGGAATCAAGTTAAAATTTAATTTTTAAGTCAGTTATTGCCTTTGTCCTTAACTCGCAGACTGTCTAGTCCAAACTATCAGAAACCAAGGCACATCTTATTCATCTAATTAGTCCAAAAGCACAACATAGTTTCTAATATGTAATAAGAGTCTGATATTGTTGAATAGCTTATTACTTTAATTAAAATAAAATCTTTTACATCAAAAAAGAAAATAGAAGCCTTATTTTTTAAAGCATAAAGCACTTAATGAGAAAAAATAAATTTATTTGAAAATATGTATAGACCCTTTAACATGAGTTGATGTCATGTATATAAAGTATGTTAAAATGTTATAGTTTGTCTCACAAAACTAAAATAGTCATTCTGGATCCTTAGCACATTGTGTCAAGCTCAGAATTTTTATGTTTGTGTAAAAATGAAATGTGTAATTTTAGAATGTCTTTCATAGCACTAAATTCAGTGTCTCTAAGATTCATTTTCCTGTTTTGTTTTTTTTTTAATGAAAAGTGGAATAATTATCAAGATTCAAGAGATCTGGTTATAGTTTCAGGTTTTAGGAGAATTTTCTGAAATCAGCTTTCCTGAAATAACTATATTGTAACTAAGTATTCATAATATGATAATTTGGTATGTTAATGATCTAACATAAGCATTTAATGAACAAACCATCATACTTAAGTCATCATTATAATTGCTAATAATATTATGGTTAGTTTTAAAATTATTAATTAAAAAAATCTTTGGTATTTTTTAGTGTGTTAGTTCATTTATACTTCTGATTTTTAAAATAAATAACATTTCTTTATTCTGGAAAGTGAAAGGCATTTTAAATGAATTATCTCACCTTTAAAAAATCCTTTACAGATTACTCCAACAAAATTTTTAAAAAAGCCTTATATATTATTAACTCTATGTGTAGTTTGAGCCTTAAAAGAATTTCTAAAATCCCAAGTTTATTCAATTTCTTCTGTAATGTGGATGATGAAGTAAATCTCTTGCATACAACCTGTCAAGAACAAGTATAATACTGATTCAATAATAAAACCGGATTTTCAAATATGCTCTTCTATTATTTTTTTTTAAGATTTATTTATTTATTTATTTCTCTCCCCCCCTCCCAGTTGTCTGTTCTCTGTGTCTATTTGCTGCGTCTTCTTTGCTCTTCTATTATTAATCACAAAAGTAGCATGGGTATTTGGAAATACTAGACCACATGTCTTTTTCATTCTAATTTTAAAAAATATTTCAAATCCATCCCTTAGTTTCCATTTTCAGTGTCACCTTCCTAATTCGAGTTTCTCTCAGGTAGTGCATAAACATTTTTGGGTCTTCATTAAATACTTGTGGAATGAGCAAACTAATAAATGGAGAGAAAAGCCCTGGATTTATATCCTGGTTCTGCATATATTATCATGGAGATCTGATCATACCATACATGCATGCACCCTTTCTAGGAAATTTACAACAACCATAGACTTTATAAAGCACTCTCTGCAGCATAATAGATATAGTTTCTCAGAGCAACCATGTGGAGTTGGTAGAACAGAAATTATGACTTGCCTTTTATAATACAGAAAACTGAAGGGATGCAAAGTCTTAGTTTTCTTTTATGCTAAGTTTGGCTATATCAATTACAATTAAATTATAAAAAGATGTTAGTGCATATTTAAGACAAGGACATCTGGTCCCATTTGCTTTCTTGTGATCTCAAAGGAACATTTTTTAAGTAGACAGGAGTCCATATTCCACTATAATACCCTAATCTAATTATCAGCCAGATGAGTACCAGGGCAAGATACTTATATTGTTCATAGCCTAATTATCAGTGCAAATTTCCCACCTGTGTACCATCCCCCCCAAAATATCAAAAAATGAGCTCAAGAAATATAACAATTCTCATGAGGATAAATGAAACAATGCAAAGAAAATGTATAAACTGAAATGTACACAATGCCAAAATAGTTTATATCATGTGATTTGTAACTACACAGAACACAATTCAAATCCTCAGTGCCTTGCCTATTAGTTGTGTGGAACGCAGACTCTACTGGATTGAGTTTCTCTTATCACAAATATAATTTATTCATTTTTTACTTTTTTCTCTAATACTTTTTTTCTTAATCTCTATATTAATGTTTTAAAAAATCAATGTTTATCATTCCTACATGAACATCCATAAACAATAAGTGTATAATATAAGTTGTTGTGCACTTACAAAATGAACATGCAGATCATCATACAGCGCTCCCATATATCATCCCACCAACTACACCTTGCATTGTTGTGAAATAATTGTTACAAACTTAAAACAATATCCTTCATGCAGTTATGAAGAACAAATGAAATAATATATGATGCTCTTAGATCCCATGACATAATGCTTCCATGAACATTATTTGTACCCAGTAAATGGCAACAATTATAGTTATATTCATGTAAGGATTTCTCAAGGAATTGTTGTTATTTTTGTAATTATTATTGGTAATGAAAAAGGAAAATAGAAAAATAGGAGATCGAAAGGTGGCCTATCTTCCTTTTCTGTGTAGGTGGGTAAAGTGCCAGCACTCCTTTAAATGATTTAGATGAAACTGAAAACCCAAAGCATTATATGACAATTCTGATTTTCATGCTGAAATATCTCCGTATTGACTGTTAAGTCTTGCCCCTTTCATCCAATCTGTCAGATGAGAGTGAGTATCAAAGAATGCAGCCATCTGCATTTCCAGTAATTATACTGACTTAACACAATCACTTTAGATACTATTATCAGGTTCTCAAGGCACCTAATAAAACTTCCACTATGACATTTCCAAATGATGACAGTCTGTTTCCTCATAAAAATATATCAATTTAGAGTTTACCCAAAATTATTTTTCTCTGTGTTCTTCGTAAAAGGAGAATGAACCAAAATAGCTGTAAGCTGTAATCGAAGTTTGCCCTCCATATATCAAGATATCAACTTTATTTTGCCTCTCTCTCTCTATTTTAGATTACCTAAATATTACATAAAAAATATAGGGGATTCCCATATACCCCCGTCCCTCCCCCTCAGAGCCTTTCCCACATTCACAACATCCTTCATTAGTGTGGTACATTTGTTACAATTGAGGAACACATATTGAAGCATTGCAATTAACTGTGGTTTATAGTTTGCATTTATTTTACACTCTGTTCCACACAATTTTGTAGGTTATGACAAAATATATAATGGCCAGTGTCCATCATTGCAACATCATGCAGGACAATTCCAATATCCCAAAAATGCCCCCATGTTACACCTATTTTTCCTTCTTCCTCCTCTCAGAACCTCTGGTGGCCATTGTCACCACACCAATGATATAAGATCTTCCAGGGAAGCGAACTTGGCCCAATGGATAGGGTGTCCGTCTACCACATGGGAGATCCACGGTTCAAATAATGGGCCTCCTTGACCCATGTGGGGCTGGCCCATGCGCAGTGCTGATGTGCACAAGGAGTGCCGTGCCACACAGGGGTGTCCCCCATGTAGGGGAGCCCCATGTGCAAGGAGTGCGCCCCGTAAGGAGAGCCGCCCAGCGTGAAAGAAAGTGCAGCCTGCCCAAGAATGGCGCCGCACACACAGAGACCTGACACAACAAGATGACACAACAAAAAGAAACACAGATTCCCGGTGCCGCTGATAAGGATAGAAGGGGTCACAGAAGAACACACAGCGAATGGACACAGAGAGCAGACAACTGGAGGGGCAGGGAAGGGGAGAGAAAGAAAAAAGAAAAAAAAAAGGTCTTCCATTGCTAGAATAACAATAAATCTATAGTAAAATAACAGTAAGTCTATTTTAGTCCATTGTTCATTCCCCAATCTTGTGGATTTTTTGGGATGGTGATCCCCACTCTGCCTCTATTTGAGAGGGTGCTTAGATACCATGGGCAGATGGATGTAATTCTCTTGCTTGCAGTTGGAGACTCTCTCTCTTCCTTGAAATGGACATTGTCCATCATCATCACCTTATTAGTTGTCCTTTGTGAGTCCAATGAACTGGAAAGTAGGTGTTGCAACTCTGCTGAGATTTCAGGGCCCGATTGGCACATGGACCAAAGATTTACGTCTTTTCGACTTACATCTATCAAGTATGGTACTAACTATAGGTTCACATAGAAGGGACTGAAGAGCCATGTGTAGGGAAAACACAAATGAGCCCAACTCTGTCACACTGGGGGCATAAATTCCAAGGCAAGGCCTACTGGCAGGGCACTAAACTCCTGAACAGTCGCCCTGCTTATAGTTGCTGGATGTTCTAGAGCTCTCAGGAGCCCCACTATTTGAGGCCCTGTTTACTGTGGCAGTCACTGAGATCCTGCTCAGATGGGGCAATGAGAAACCGCTGAGTACAGGGACAGTGCCTGGTGAAGGAGGATGGACCATTGCGCCAGGTCCTTGATATTGATGATTGTACGTATGAACCTTTACTTTCAAAATTGAAACTTAGCTTAGTATTATATGTTGCCTAAAAGTTACCTGAGAGCCTCCTTGTTGCTCAAATGTGGTCTCTCTCAGAGCCAAACTTAACATATGAACACACTAACCTTTCCCCCAGTGTATGACATGACTCCTGGGGGTGAGCCTCTCTGGCATCAAGGGATTATTACCAAGTGCCAACTAGCAATGCTCCTGGAGAAAGATCTTGACCATAAGGCAGAAATGGAATGAATTCTTATGGCTAAGGAATTTCAAAGTGTATCATTCCAAAGGTATCAACTTTTAAAGAGTAAATAAAGGACAAAGACAGATTGTTAAAATCGAACTAATCTTTCTGTAGCTAATACGGTAAACAAAATAACAAGACATGCCAAACCATTACAAAGTAGAAGCAGCATGATTGTATTCAATTTCTCAGAAAAGATCAAAGATTGAGCGTTCACTCTAAATACACATGGAAATAAGAATATAAGGATGCATAAGATGTTGTGTACCGGGGACATACATATGTGCATGGAATATTACATTCACCTTCAGTGGTTTAAGCAAATTGCTCCAGGAACCAGAAATAATGAATTCTTCCTGGTTAAGTCAATAAAACCCTCTCCAAGAAGGTGACTTTCAAACCAGGCATTGAAGAAGAACCAATTGCTCAGTAATAAAAATTCCCAGCTTGAAGGGATGTCTAGGAAATAGCTACAGAAAGAACAATGGTCTGAATAGCAAAGTAACAAATGTGGAAATGGGCAAAGTCTGAGATCGTAGGAAGCAGGGAGGCAGTGGGGAAGGAGTATGTCTGAAGATAAACATGGGTTAGAACTAAAGGAGAAAGGATCTTGATGCTAAACTGGGGAAGGCACATTTGATCTAAAGGTCCGTGGCATTCCCCAATTAAATGCCATGCGATAAACGTACTATGTTTGATACTATATATTTGAAATTGGTATTTACCTGTATATGGTAAATAGCAGTGCAACCTCTTTATAGATGGGAAAACCCAGGTTCAGAGGGCTAAGTAAACTGGTCAAGGTCACACTGCTTATAACTAGTGGAGTTGGAATTCAATCCAGAGTGTTCTGCATGTTTAGTCCATGCTCTTTGAACTGTGTCCAATTGACTTTCTCTGCTGATTGTCCTTTTCTGCCACTTACCATTTATGTCGCCTACCACTCTGTTCCTTTTATTGACTTCTCTTCCTCCATCGATCTGTTCCTTAAATATTGGGGTTCTCGTGAATTTCGTTTTTGTAGCATAGAAGGGAAATATATAAAATTCTATCGGTAATTCATGTGAGTCATAAAAGCATTGTACTTAGAAAAAATAATGTGGTAAACAAATATGAATAACTTCAGAGACGGTCATGATTTGATTAGTGAGCACACACAGAATTGGAGGGTAAAACACAGAAAACTAAGTAAATAGCCTATAGGTACCCATCACACTGTCTAATTAGTAAGAGAATAAAATGATTAAAAATTAAAATTACTTAAGCAAGTTCTGAGGCAAATTCTCATTTCTATCTCTTTCTTAACGAGTCTTTAATTAGTTGAAATTACATTAGGGAAGTTTCATGCCTTCTATGTCTTTGCCAATATTTGAAATACCCTCTTTATTCACAAACCATGGGTGTAAGTGGATAATGAAACATATTTCTCAGGAGAAAGGAAAATTGTAGTCAATTTAATATTATTGAATATCAACTTGTGCATATTTTTGGCTGAACAAAATTAACATCAACAGCAAGCAAGGGAAAATTTTGTTAGAAATATTTTATGTTAAGTTTGTTTTCCACAATTCCTCTGCAAAGTACTTTAAAGGAACAAGTGAAAAAACTATTTTAATATAAAGGTTTAATGTGTCTTTGTGACATTATTAACAAAGGGGTTAACTCTCATGTTAAATTGTCATCCTCCAAATTATAAGAGTAAGCACTAGGCTAGATTATAGAATAACCTTCATTTTTCTGCCAATCTAGAATCAATTTAGATATTAGCTTTCACATGATTTATAAGAAAACATGATATGAGATCATTTTCAAATTAGAGGTTATTTTGTGCTTATTCTTAAAGAAAATCACAATAGGACATGTCGAACCTTTCAAAATTAAAATCTAAGGAGGAAATGAAAATTTTGTGAAATACCTAAGGTGCTTGCAGTCCTTAAAATATTTTTTGTTTCTAAATGAAGTATAGAAAAATGTTAATGATCAATAGTCCAGATGAATATAAATGTTTGTCGTTATTGCAAACCCAGTTAAAATCAGCAGTGGGAGCCACAAGTATCATTAAGACTTGAGGCTATAAAAACACAATCTGTTTTCATAAATCAGATTAAGTCAATATCCTTAACATTTAACACAATATTAATATTTCTCTTTGGAATTAATTAAAGAATAAGTCATTTGAAGTTAACTAGGAAAGAAATAAGTTACTGTTGCTATCATAAGAGAATGGTGTTTGTGAAGTTAAAGAGGAAATAGCAAAACTGTAAAAACTGAACATTTTTAATGCCAGGGAAGAATTCTGAGGGAAGCTGCTTCTGTCATAAATTCAATATTTGTTTATAGTATTATAGAAAAAATAGCCAAACACTGAAATGAGGCACCTTTCATGTTTTATATTAATTAGGGAGAAAAGAGGATAAAATCCTAGCTATCAGGAATGTAATCATATAATCTCAGCATTTAGCATTTTAGAATGGATTAAACTCTAGGTGATAAATTAAAGGAGAAGGAAGAAAAGAACCAGTATCTATTTAGTTTCTGTAATAATCTGGCATTTCCCAGGCTTTTATTGGCACAATTCCATTTAATTTGGAACCTTTGGTTTGGGTATTATTATTCCAATTCTGTAGATGGGAAAACAGAAGCTCAAAAAGTTTCATTTCACTCCAGAGCTCTGATACCAAAGACCAGGCTAGTGATAGTTTCTCTTTATTGTCTAGTTTTTGCTGACCTTGAGTTTTAGGAGGACTTGTCAGATGTTTTGTAGAATGTCCCTCAATTAGCTTTTGTCTGATTTTTTTTTTTCATGATTAGATTGGGTTTTGGATTTTGAGGACAAAGACCACAGAAAATGCCATTCTTATCAATTACTTCATTTTAAAGTTTCATCCTGTCTGTGAAACATCACAGTTGATGGTGACCTTGAGCCCCTGGCAGAAGTAGTGTTTATTAAGGTTCTCCACTATAAAGTAACTTTCCCCATACCCCTTTTCCATGCTGCACTCTGAAGAAAGTCACTGCTTAGCCCACACTTTAATGGAATGAGGGATTATGCTACATCTCCTTAAGGACAGAGTTAAATACAAAATTATTTAGAATTCTTACGCACAGAAATTTGCCTTTCCCCCTTCATTCATTCATTCATCTGCCATTTATTTATTCAATAGTTTATTCATATCAGTTAGGTATTTCATTTTAAACTTTGGCTTTGGCCATTAGTAGCCTTTTCAGTTGGTCCCTGTGCTGCTTTAAGGTATCCTTTTCTTTTTGGGTCTTTTTTTTGGGGGGGAGGGCACTTTTTTCAAGGTTATCTTGAATATTTCTTGCCTCAGTTCTGAAATCAGCCGTTTCTCAAAAGGATTCTGGCTTCTTTTATCAGACCATGGTATTAGAATATAAGACAGGCACTAGAACCGCTCACTGCTACTGGATTGTCCTTGCTTTTAGGCCTTCTCAGCTGATAGAGTAAGGAAATATATTTCTATCTATACTAATCTATATGTACCTATAGACTTTTTAAATATAACCATCTGTATCTATATTAAGATGAACACAAGTACATAGTGATGTCTCCAACTCTAGTCTATTACCATATAGATCATTCTAAATTCCTTTTGCTTATCTATTATCTCCTTCTCCAACAGTGAGAACCCTGGCTCTCACCATTTGCCTTCCGTTTGTTCAATGTTCAGCTACACTGTACATGTGTAATGGATTTAGAATTAGCCCATACCCCACAATACACAACTTTATCAAATAGAGTATTATGCTTTTACCTTTGGTCCTTTCACCTTTGGTCAGCATTATTTAGGATCAACCCAGTTTCTCCCATTCCCTTTATTGAAGATGTTCCATATAGTTGTACTATATTTTGATTATTTCATCACATTCTGCATTCCATGCTAGATCCCCAAACTTCCTGATTTGTTTTTTTTTAATTTGCATGCTTTAAACTAAACTCTATGGCTGTGATGTTCTGGGTTTTGACAGACACTCAATGTCTTGTGTTCACCATTGCAGTATCATACTCAATTATTTTTCCACCTCAGAAAAATCCCCTATGTTTCACCTATGCAACATCTCTACAAATCCCTGGAAACCATTGATCTGTTTACCATCTCTATGTCTTTGCCTTTTCCAAAATATCATATTTGGAATCATTCAGGCATGTAGCTTTTCTGGCTCTCTTCTTTCACTTGGCTACATTTATTTAATATTCATCCTTGTCTTCTTTTGGCTTTCTAGCTCATTTATTTTTATTACTGAATAATATCCCATTGTATGGATTACCACAGTTCTGCTTAACCATTTTTCCTATTGAGGGACATCTTGGTTGCTTCCACTGTTTAGAAATTATGAATAAAGCTGTTACAAACATTTCTGTGCAGGTTTTTGTGTTGACAACAATTTTCAGATCAGTTGGATAAATACCTAGGAGCCCAGTGTTGGTCCTACAATAAGCCTATTTACTTTTGTAAGAAACTGTCAGTCTGCCTTTCGAAGTGTTTGTACCATTTTGCAATACCACCAATGTACGCTGTACACATTTTCGTGGCAAATTACAGGTGCACGTAACCATTTCTGGAGTAAAAGAGAATTAACATATGAATTAAAGAAATAAGTATGAAAATTCATAATACTTACAGATACATATATATGTGGTTTAAACAAATATTTAAGTAAAATACCAGGAGCCATGTAAGATATGATACAATAGTAAATGTAGTTCTGAATCACCACTAGATTTCAAAGCACACTGAAAGCAAACTAAATTAAGGATCCTAGTTGTCTGATAAAAGAACATGTCAATTCATCAAGAAAGAAAAAAGAAACATTACCTAATCACTGAGGTCTAATTTTTATTCTTATGAAAGGGATATCGAACTATGTAATGGGCAGTGTTTACAAAATCAGTTTTAAAAGTTTACAGAAAATGTAGAAATATTCTTTATGACCACCTCACATATGATATAAAGATAAGAACAGATTATAATTGTAGTCTACAGTTACTTTAGATAACAATAAGTTAAAGTGCTTATTTTCCTAGTAAATGGTATTGGGTCAGCTCAGAAAATCTTGTCCTCCTAAAAGAACCATATATGTCCATTTACTACAAAGCAAAAGCAAGAAGGAAATGAAAAGGCAAATTTGTGTAAGTGCTTGTTGGTAGATATTGTTTTCATTATTTTAGTTATGTGATTAGAATAAACTTTGATTCTCCCCAATGTCAAGTATTATGAAGCTATTTTGTTAGTTTTTAACTTATTTTTGTTTTTAAAAATGCCTGACATTTTTGCAGACTTGTTTATATCATATGTGTAAACAACATTTTTAAATTACATGTGTAAAATTCTAGGAGACATTTTGTCTCATAAATTCAGAAGTGTATGTACTTTCTTTAATTTAACCCTCAGAAAAATAGAAATATCTATGTTTTCAGTATTTATATTTGCCCAAACCATTACATTTAAATCGGAGCCTTCTCACCTCAGGTATTGGGGACAGCTATCTGTGTAATTCTATGTAAAACATTTGTTGACTGAAGGACAATAGATAAATAATATCTGTTTAAATATTTTAGACATGGCAATGTGTTATTTGAATTGTTATATGTTGTATTAGTCAGCCAAAAGGGGTACTGATGCAAAGTACCAGAAATCTGTTGACTTTTATATAGGGTATTTATTTGGGGTAACAGCTTACAATTACAGGGCCCTATAGGGTCCAACTCAAGGTACCATAAGAGGTATTTTCTCACTAAAGTCTCTTGAAGCAAGATGGCTGCCAATATCTGTGAGTGTTCAGCCTTCCTCTTTCCTTTAAGGCTCCATGGGCCCATCTTCTTCCAATCTCACCTGGAGGCTGGAGGATCCTTTCTTTCTGGGCTCAGTGCTCTGGTCTCTTCACAAGGTCAGCTACAGGTTATTAGGCACACGGCTCATCTATCTTCCCAAGCGGAGGATTAAAGCTGACAAGTTCTCTCCTCTTCTGTATCTGTGGAGCTCTCTCTGTGCCTCTGTGTTCTTCTCCTGGGTTCTCCTTGAGTGAGTGTCCATTTATATAGCTCACCAAGGGGGCGGGGACTCAACCCTGCATGCCCTAATGATGTGGTCGAATCAAAGCCCTAATCTTGATTTAATCAAGTAAACATAAAGCCTTTGAATTTAAATCAGTCAAAGGGTATCATGCCCAGAGGAACAGACCAGTTTACAAACATAATCAATACTTCTTTTTGGAATTCATAAATAATATCAAACTGCCACATATGTATATAATGTTGAATATAATAATCATATATATTATATATAAATAGTCATATATTTGTTGAGAAAGAAAGAAAGAAAGAAGGAAGGAAAGAAAATAAAAGAAAGGAGGGTGGGAGGGGGGAAGGAAGGGAGGGAGAAATGGAGGGAGGAGAAAGGGAGGGAGGGAGGTTGGTTTTTTGTAAAAATCTGTGAAATAGATCTCTGGGCAGGCCCTTCTCTGGGTAAACCATCTTTGTTCCAAATAGAAGGGCTGATCTGTGGTTATCCTTAATGTAATTTCCTACTGCAATCACACTGAGTCATTCTGTTGTCAACATTTTGGTTATGTGGTATTTTTCCTTGTTATTTGACATTTCTAGTAATTTTCTTCATTTTCATCCAGAAGAAAGTTATGACTCATTATCTTTAAATGATGATGAGATAAATACTATCTTGATCAGAGTTTTCAAAGTTAGGACTGATATAAACAGACAAAAGTAAACCATCAATTAATATACTTCGGTGGTTTAGTTTTCTGGAGAGATGTGCAAATGAAGGAGAGAAGAGCGTTGTGCCTGATGCAGGACTCTGTAAGCAAGGACAGGAGGCAGGATTGGGATGTTGTTACAGCCTTGGAAGCGAGGAAACTCAACGAACCACCTAGGGAAGCTGCTGAAGCCGTGAAGTGTGGGATGGAAGTGGAGTGTAACAAGCTATTTCAACAAGTGAAACAGGAATGGACGTTTATTTTTTGAGAATTAATTCCATTTTGACTACTCAGGAGAAAAATAAAGTGATACTGGGAAAAGCTAATGAATTGTTACTAAGAAGTAAAGTCAACTATCATTTATTATCACTTATTATAATCTAACTGAGCTTGGTGCATTCAAATATCATCCAGCATAGCCCTCAGGTAATATTTTGAAGGTAATATATTTTATGATGAAGAATCTTATTTACTCATCAAATATTTATTAAAATTGCAGGTGTTACGTTAGCAGTATGATGAAAAATAAATCTGTATCCTTGCTCAAAGCTTACTTGAAGAGAACATATTATGCAGATAATCAAAGGTATTACAAATGCCTTGATAGAATCACATATTAAGGATATTGATGGCATAAAGAGCAAGTAGTAAACTGTTTTGGCTGCATTTTTAAAGTTTCCTAGCTAAATGCGACAGAGCTGGAATTTAAATTTAATGCACAAAGCATGCAACTTTGTTCTGTATCTCTCAGTCACTGGGAGTTTGCAGAAATGGCATGGTCAGTGCCAAGAATCAACTTGTAGGAGATAGTGCTTTTCTCATAAAAGACTGACGACATAAATGTTGTTGGAATCATGAATGAGTGCTCTAATTAATATATTAAATGCCAGGTGTGAATCCTAACTATGGAAGGAAAAGCTCTGAAATGTACTTTCTTTACTAGTAATTTTCTTGATCATTAAAGGAAAGAGCAAGAGTGGGAGCAGAACTGGAGGGAATGAAATTTACACAGCTGTAAATCCAGAATGTACTGCCCACATCCTCTTTGATTTTCCCTGGGCAACAATCAACAAACTTCTCATTATAAGGAATTTTAAGAGGCTTGCTGATTTGCAAAATATGGCATAAGTGCTGTGTAGTACTTGCATAATCTGTTTTGTGCGTACATATGGCACGTGCTATTTTGGAAATGTAACCCCTCTGTGTTCATTACAGCTATTGCTCTATTCCCTAATAACCATTTGTGGATTCTTGTCATGGTTTATTATTAGAAAAGTCATGAATCAGCAATTGTATATACCTTCCTCTACAACCTAATCTTAGATGTTTCCAAGGTACAGTATAGAAATAGAAAGCAAGAGGTTGCCCATATTCGATCTCTAGATATTGAGGTACAAATTTTAGAGATTATCTGAACTTCAGCAAATAAGTCTTCCTTTTCATCCTTCTAATTAATTGCATTATTGTGCTCAAAACAACATTTTGGGGGGACCACATGTGTGTCAGTGGTTGAGCGCCTACTTCCCATGTATGAGGTTCTGGGTTCAATCCCTGGTACCTCCTAAAACAAAAAAAAATAAAACATTTTGGGTTCTATGTAAAAATAACTCATGCTAATTAGCCAATAAGTCTGATTTGTGAATACACATTTATTTCCAAATTTTTTCTAAGTTTTACATAGCTGGATTTCTCCCCTTACTGTTTAATATTCACATGAGATAGGCACAATTTTTAATTATCTAATGTAGATAGAGGAAGTTAAGATTCCTTCCTCTAGGAAAACAGGACAGTTGGTGATTCACTGCACTTCTCAGGCTGTCGTGGGCTTGGATGAGACTTTCATTTTGGGTGTTTCTATTTCAAATTACTCTATGCTTAGTAGATTGGAGCCCAAGGAATTCAAAGACGTTTGTCCTTGCCAGGTCTTGGATCCTCATGCAAGGATTTTCGGCAGTACACTGTTTACAAATTACCAAGCTAAGCACTGAAATCACTTTGTAAGCCTATGGAACCCCAGTTTTGTATCTTAGATACAGCTCATTTGTAAAACAGTTTTTAGACTCCACGTTTTTCAAGAGAATTAAGAGCATAGACCTGCTTCACGTGTTTCCTAAGACATTTGTCTCCCAACTATAGACCCTTAAGTATGACCCTCCAGGCCCGACTAGATGTATCGCTTTTCATTACTTTGATGTATGAAGAAGCATAGCACAATAAACCAATTACTGGGGGAAAGGAGACTTTCAAATACTATTATTTGAAATTATTTCATTTTAGATTATTTTAAAATGGCTCATAAATGTATAACATTTTTTACGTGATTTTGATTTTGAAGAAAGTTATCTGCACCTTCTTAAGAAGGTAAAATGATGTAAATTTTCAGGCTTCGCACACAATTGTAGTATAATCCTAGGTAAGGGAATTGGTGAAGGCTGGGAGAAAAACAAAAATATATAGACAGTTGCTGACCTCAAAACGTCACTCAGCATTTATTGAATATGTTTCATATACCAGCCACTACTGTTCTAATTCAAGTACACATATAGAAAGACCTACCTTCAAGTGACTCCCAACCTATAGTTTCCAAAAAACCTTCACTCCAGGGCCAATTATAAAGACGTACTTTCCACAGTGTGTGAGATGTCGTTCTGTAATAAGTCACACCCTCTCATCACCACCCCCGTCCCTGTCACCTTATAGTCGATGTGATAAGCTGTACACTGCGCCAGCCACCGTGTGAAGAATTGTCCACCTTTTATTTCCCCCAAGCCTCACAATGATTCTATGAAATAGGTACTGTGTTAATGCCACTTTAAAGAGAGAAATGGCGCACCGCCCTCCAGGTCACCGTCACAGAGCCCGCAAGACACAGTCCAGGCTCTGGACCACAGCGTGGTGCTGCCTCCTGTAGCAATTCCTCCTTTCATACAAGAGTTGATGTTGTCTGATTGTTCCAAGCCAGAAGTTAGGCTGCACCCTGTCCTCTTCCACAGACGCATCGATAAGCCTAAATTAGAATTAGCAGATGATCAGCAAGTGAGGAGAGCGGGGTGGCTATTACTAATCCAATTGTTTTTTATTCCCAAAAGTTAATCAGCAGGCTTCAGCAATAAATTGCACCTTTAACTTTATGACTGACTTTATTATAAATTGCAAGAGCAGGTGGGTTCTAAGACCAATGACACGGGCTCTCTGTTTGCACCCTGTTACTCTTTAATTTCACTACTCTTTAAAGTGAGAATTCCTAAGTCAGAGCAACATCTGCCTCTGTGGCTTCTTTTGCTGGCAAATTAATTTACATCAAAGCATACTGAAGAAAATACTTAGAGCCAAATATTAAGGGGGAAGGTATAACTTTAAAGAGAGGGAGGAGAAGGAAGATTAGTGCACAGCAGAAAACCAACCCCAAAGCAAGGGCTTAGTCACAGATCTCCTGGTATGACAAAGGTTAGCTGATAGTCTGATGAGTTCACGCTGTTGCATCCAGCAGGGATAAAGTGTCAGTAATCCTATTTCAAAGTCAATTTTTTTCTTCTAAGTTTTTATTTACTGACAAATAATTCTATATAAAATCTTTGACTCTCCTAAAATGTTCGTAAACTTGGTAAAAGTAGCACAATAACAGACTTCTCCATCTGTAAGAAAAATATTTGTCTTTATAATTTCAATTCTTCCGCCAAAACTAGTGCTTTCTACCTAGAATAAATTGAGTTTTGGCTATGCATAAATTAAATGTCAAGCACCTCTCACAAATGCACTTATGGACAGTCAAAAACTAGGCTGTTGAAGTAGAAAATAAATTTAATACAAATAACTGGATTTTATGTTTATTCAGCAAATAGATTAGAAAGGAAAAGAAGCTTCAGTTTTCCCAAGAATGTCAGTGTTAATTAGTTGATATTTTTCTCTCCCATGGGCAAGGAAAACTGATACATATTACTTTTCAGTCCAACTATGTCTTAAAATTTATTAGCTCCAGCTGAATAAACCCCAAAAGAACAATGAAATACTCATATTTATGATGCAATATTTGCATCACTGTGTGAATATATTCAAGTTAAATTTGAGTGACCATGGATTCTAGAAAATTGTCAGTTGAATGTATGCAGGTGACACTTCTTCTGCCACCAGAAAAGAGTATGTATGTGTTTAATAAGTGCCAATTGAGTACCCAAAACTCTTCTATGCCCTGAGATCTGGAGACAAAGCAAGGAATAAAACAAAATTCCTACTTTCCAAATAGTCACACAATTAATGAACATGTATACACTAGGTCATGGGGTAGATTCATGCTAGAGAGAAAAAAAGAGCTATGTCAAGAGTGTGAATAGTGGTAGAGGTGAGGGACGGGTGTTTCGAGAAGTTCTTCTGTCAGGTGACATTTGAGCAGAGACCTGAAGTATGGGAAAGATCCTGGGGGCAAAGTGTCCTTCTGTTGTTGAGCAATGTTAGGGAAACCTTTGTGCTTGGAGTAGAACGACAGGTGGAGAGGATGGTAGGAGATGAAAGGGGTAACCAAGGTAAGACATTTTAGTTTCATTGTTCCAGGGAAGGGAAGCCAGTAGAAGATGGTATTGACTTTGACTCAATGTTATAAGTGTCTGAACTATTTTATTTTTCAAGAAAGGTCAAATATAATTGACAAGTCAACTTTGTCATTCTCAAAATATTTGCTGTCATGAATTGAGTGGACACAGCATTGGAAGAAATAAATTCAGTGATATATTAGCACCACTGACACAATAACTAGTCTACAAATAGTTGTGGAATCACCTCCTACCACTATTCTAAGTTATAATTCTTTAGTGCTCTGGAATGGTAGGGGGGACCTCAAAAGAATATTGTAAGTTATAAACCGAGGTCCACAGAGGCTGGGTGACTTATCCAAGGTTAATTTCTGTCTTGATTTTGTCAGTAATATTTATTTCTTTCGAACACCTAAATTCCATTAAAACAAAATCAGAACATGACAATAGTAGAGTCATGCCACCTCCTGATTCCAAGAGCCATTTGGGCACAGCTCTGCAGAATGCTGTGCTCAGTGACACTATACTCGTCCTTTTTACTTTCTTGGTAATGATTTTTGATGCACAAAAGTTTTTAATTTTGATAAGGTCCAATTAATCTAATTTTTCTTTTGCTGCTTGTGCTTTGATGTAAAATCCATTGCCAAATCAGAAAATTTTTTCTGATTTCTTCTCCTAATAATTGTATGGTTTTCATTGTTATATTTATGTCATTGATCCATTTTGTGTTAGTTTTTGTATCTGGTATGAGGTAGGGGTCAAACTTCATTCTTTTGCATGTGGAGCCCCACTTGTCCCTTATCCATTTGTTAAAAAGATTATTTTTTTCCCATTGAATGATCTTGGTACCCTTGTTGAAAATCTGATGGCTGTAGATGTATAATTTATTTCTGGACTCTTAAGTTCAGGACATTTATCTTTATGTCCATCTTTATGCTAGTACCATGCTCTCTTGATTACTGGAGTTTTGTAGTAAGTTTCAAAAATGGGAAGTGGGAGTTCTCCAACTTTGTCCTTTTTTGTATTGTTTTGGCTAGCCAGGACCTGTATTCCTTCACTAGGGCTGCCGTGACAAACGACTGCAATCTATTCCAGTAGGACCTGTGACTGATCTTATTTTTTATTATTAAAAATTTTTTTATCTTATTTTTAAAGAAGCTTTAGTTACATAAATGTTTCATAAAAAATGTAGGGGGTTCCCATATGCCCCTCACCACTTCCACACTTGCCCACATCAACATCTTTCGTTGGTGTGGTACATTTGTTACAATTGATGAACATGTATGGAAGACTTGTACTAGCAAAAGACTATAGTTTACATTATACTTTACACTCTGCCCCGCACAGTTTTGTAGGTTTTGACAAAATGTATAATGACCTGTATCTGTCATTACAACATCATGCAGGACAATTCCAAAGTCCCGAAAATGCCCCCGTGCTACACCTACTCTTCCCTCTCTCCCCGCAGAACCTCTGGTGGCCACTGTCTTTACATCAATGATAAAAGTTCTTACATTGCTAGAGTAATACTAACTAATTACAACTGCGATGAGAGTGTGTGGCGGTGGGGGAGGGCAAAGGAAAATATAAGAAGGAATGGAAAAAATAAAACCCTCCTCAAGTTTCTTGTAGAATTGCTCTGTGTTTGAGCACTGGCTCAACACTTAGCCAAGCATTTGACACTTCTCTCTTAACCTTCACTTGCTACTTGCACTGACCTGAAACTTAAATCTGAGTTGAAAGTTTAGGTTGTTTTCAGACCATTTCTGAACATGTGTCCTGCTGGGGCTTGATGTGGCTCTTTAAATTTACCAGTGCAGTATACAGAGGGGATTTTTTTTTTCTTATTTCGTTCTCCCCGCCCCCCGTTATCTGCTGTCTCTGTCCATTCACTGTGCATTCTTCTGTGTCTGTTGTATTCTCATTAGGCGCCTCTGGGAGTCCATCCTGGGACCTTCTGGAGTGGGAGAGAGGCGATCACTCTCTTGCTCTGCCTCGCTCCCTAGTTCGCAGTCTCATATTGTCCCTTCTCTATGTCTCTTTTTGCTGCATCATCTTGTTGTGTCAGCTCTCCATGTGGGTGGTACCTCTCCTGGGTGGGCTGTACTCCTGTGCAGGGGGCACTCCTGCACGGGGCGGCACTTCTATGTGGGGTGGGGCACCCCTGCATGGGGTGGCATTCCTTGCACAGCAGCACTCCATGTGGGCCAGCTCGCCACACAGGCCAGGAGGCCCTGGGTATCAAACCCTGGACCTCCTATATGGTAGGTGGAAGCTCTATCAGTTGAGCCACGTCCACGTCCAGAGGCTTTTGGATGCCCTAACTTGCCAAAGAAATTGTCTGCCAAGCTAGACCACTCAGGCTTTAGCCACTTTGTTGTGTGCCTCAAGGAAAACCTGTCCCTTGTGACTGCAGGTTTTTCATTGACTTACAATGTGATGTTTTTGATGAATGCCTGCAGCTGTTCTACCTGCAGTAAGTACCAAGTTAAGGGAAACAAACACAACATCTTCTGTTACCATGAGGACAATGGCTGTGGCAATGGCTATTTTCAATAAACAGGCCCGCCCGATACCGTGATACAAAGGACAAGCATGTCTTTTAGTGAGGAGGTGATTTATTGCTGGTGCATAAGCAAGGAACTGAGGGACTCTTCCCCAGGCCAGTTCAAAGTGAATACGGGGGGGGGGGGGGGGGGGGGGGTAGGGCTTTTATAGGGGCAAAAATGAAATGGGATAGTTGAGAAGAAAAACAAGTTAAAGCTCACATGTTGCTAGAGGTCTTGTGAGGAGGGTTTGTGCGATTTCTCAGTCCTGTGTTGTCTCGAGCACATCCAACTTGTCCTGGATTTCAGCGGTTAATAAACCATGATTTAGACATAGTTAGGCAGGTGCAAGGTCTTCGTGGCTCCTTTCTCAGACAACCACTCCAGGATATCCAACTTTCTGTCTCAGGGAAAAGTTACAGATTTAGACCATCCTGTCTGGTTTTTCTTTGAGACATTATCTTAGTTCTATAAGCAAAACTGAGAAAGGCTGGTGACTATCTTGGAGCTTCTTACTGTAACATTTTTGCTTGCATCATCTCTTTTCTAAATGATTTTTTAAAATTATGAATCTTTCAAGTAAAAAAAAAACATTTTATTGAAACATAGCAAATACCCAGCTTTATGATATTGTATATGCCTCTATTTTTTTTTCAGTAAGTTGTTTATATATGAAGTATTCAGTTGTGGTGTCATCAGAAAGCTGCCTTGTTTAAACAGTAATCTCTGAGAATTTACCCAGTAGCTCTCATAAAGTTTATGAAACTTTACATGCTGACATGGCCAACTTTTTTAATGTTATGAAAGTATAGCCTTGGCCACAGAAGTCATTTAAAAAATAGATTGTTAAGGTGCCTTTAAGTATCTAATGCTGTACTCGTTTCCCTTGCCAGTTACAGTAGCTACTAGAAAAGTCAATCTTGCAAAGGTTAATCTAAGATTACACTTGCAATTTCTGTATGACTTCAACTAGACAATCCAGGAAGAATATTGAAGGAAGCCTATTGGAATGGTGACATTGCTAAAAATCTTCTCTAGTTGCTAGATGAAGGAATGTTTTGAACTATTCTGAATTTTTTTAAAAATGTGAAACCAATTGATCCTGTGTAGAGAGGAAATTTTGTGGGAAGTGTTTATTTGTTCGTTTAGCTTGATGCATAGACAAGCACAGTCAGTAAAACTCAAGTTGACATCAAGTCATTAAAGATGTGTAAAGAGGAGTTGTGTTAAAAGCTCTTGAGGGTAAAACACCAAAAGTTTATCACACTTCTCCATCTTCTATTTCCCTGAAAATCTCATCAACTTCCCAGAGGCGGAGCTCCTGCCACAATGGCTGTCTGAGTCAGAGCAGTGCGTGCAAAGTGCAGGGGAGGCGGTTCAGACTGCAGACAATGCGAACTACGCCCGCCGCAGTTGTGAGCAGACCCAGTCGCCCTGTGTGGTGACCTCACAAGTATTCCAGCCCTCGGGGTGTGGGTGTTGCTCAGTTGAAAGGGTAATGAAACAAACGAATTGCTCAGAAACTGGTTTATTTCATTTCATTAAAAGACATACTTTACCAGTTTTGCAATTCTTTACTTCTGGGGTAAGTGGTTACTTCCACTTTTATTCCCTAATAAACTCCGAAGGAATGTTGAAATCACACTGTGCTGAGAAAGGCTAATTGGTTGTTTTAGCTTATTAGGCCTGGAAGTGTTAAATACAGAGCCTGACAGCAATGAAATTAGGGGCAGTACTAAACCAGGGTTATATGGACTGTAGCTAATGAATAGTATGGATCATGCCCAGTGTTTAAATAGTGTCTTTTACTTACAGTAGATTGAGTGTGTGATAGGGAGAGGTTGGGGGCTAGAGGAAGTGATGTAAGTTTCTGAGGAAATTAAAGTAAAATTGACAAGAAACTTTTGTTTCAGATCCTTTCTAGTGTGATATTTCCCTTGACAAATAGGCAGTTGTATAAATTGTTTTTATTTTTATACCAAAATGAATTAATTCTCTCTATAGTTCATGGAGTCTTGTGAATAAATGTATTCATGCAATAAATGTGCATAAAACATGCGGCAAGCGTTGTGATCTGCACTGGGTATTGCTGGTGAGCAAGAGAGAGACTGCCCTCCAGTCACTCACTGTCGGGGGGAACACCGATAACTGAAATAAAACAGAATAAGTGCTATAGTCAGGGTTAGTACAAGGTGCTAGAGAAAGAAGCACATCTAGAACAAAAAAGATTGTTAGAAGAGGTTTGTGCGACCTCCTCTTCCTTGGATGTCGGGCTGTGAGACCGTGTCTCCAGTGACTGAGAGGTCATTTGGCTCAAGTGTCCTCTTCAGTGAGTCTCGGGAAGCCAGGCATCCATTTCCTTGTGGCAGAAAGAGAATTGCTTCCATGAGATCTATTTGGAAAAAAGTAAGTCATAAAATATGGGGAAAAGTTTGACCACCAAAGTAGGTCAACTCTGTGCCAGAGTTTACATAAATATGAATGTTGATTTCAGCGTGCATGCTGGCACTGAGATTTTAGAAATAGCTTGAAGTAAAAAAACAAAACAAAAATCATTTCAATGTTTTTGATAACAAGCTGTAACAATTCACATACATGATTGTAGAACCTTCAAAAGGATTCCAGTGTTACTATAAAAAGGCAAGAATTTAGGGAAGCTCAATCAGTTGGGCTCCCGTCTACCATATGGGAGGCCCTGGGTTCGTGCCCTGGGGCCTCATCGTGAAGGCAGGCTGGCTCGCATGCTCCAGAGAGCTGAGGGCCCACAGATGCCGCGGAGCGCTGCCTCGCCTGCAAGCTCCGCAGAGCACTGCAGCATTGACTCAGCAAGGTGACGCAACAAAAAAGGGAGACAAGCAAAAACACAGAAGAGCACACAGTGACTGGACACAGAGAGCAGACAGCAAGCAAGCCGCAAGGTGGGGGAGAAATAAAGTAAAATAAATACAGACACAAAAGAATGCACAGCAAATGGACACAGAGAGCAGACAGCAAGCAAGCCGCAAGGGGGGAGGGGAAATAAAATAAAATAAATATAGACACAGAAGAACGCACAGTGAATAGACATAGAGAGTAGACAACACGCAAAAAGCCACAAGGGGAGGGGGGGATAAAAAAAAGCAAGGGTTTAGGTCTTGTATCCTGACACTTACAGAACTTGGACAACTGAAAAACCCAGATATCCTTGGCTGAAAAGGGGCATAATCATCCTTACATAACTGAGTTGTGTCGAGGAGTAAGTAAGATAATGATGAAAAAGTGCGATGTAGCATGCTTGGTACATTGAAGGTATTCAATAAAAGAGAGTTTAAAAGAAACTGCTCACTCTTACAGTTAGATAAGAAAATGTTTGCAAGATAGACCTCTCCATTTGGTTGCAATAAATTCTGATACTTCCCATTTTTCTTGTGAGGATAAACAGCTGGTAAACCCTCAGTATTCCCACCATCTTTGGTCCTTGAAATGGCAGTTCTCTGCCCAGATTGAAATGGAGCTTTGGAGAGCAGGGCCACCCTAGTAGATGCAGCCTTCTCCTTTCCTACTTGCTCCCTAGTTGCCAGAAAATGTTAATTTTTTGTAATATAAAGATTCTTTATCTCAGATAACTTAAAACAGTAAAAGAAGAGCTTTCCATTACATTGAAAATGAGATCTGCTTTATAGTATTCATTCAAAATTTTCTCCCAACAAATCTTTATAGAATGCCTACTCTGTGCTAGACAGTATTTTAAGCTCTGCAGCTGTAGAGGTGAACAAAATACCTCCAAACCCTATATAGAGTTTATGTGACATTGAGGAGCAGTGGTGAAAGAAACAAATAAATAAATGGAAGTTCATTTCTAGGAGGGAAGACTTTGGCAGTGATTCAGTGACCAGTGATATGCTCTCCCTTTAAAGAGGCTAGCAGGGAGCTGGAGGGAGATCCTTCACATCTCTGAAAGCTGTGGGAACAGAACAGAGCAAGACAAGTGTCTTCTTTCTTTCCCTGCCTCACTCTTAGAAACGCCCCAGATGGAATTGATTTCATAGCAAAAAATGTCGGCTACATTCAAATTTCTAAGTAATGTGCTTTATGTTCCATGGCATTGGCTTATGACAATCTTGAGGTGTGCAAATAAGTTGCCATTTTTATGACTCATTTTTCCCATTACTGGGTGACAGTACATTGCATGCTTCTGTGTTTTATGAGCTTGAAAAATATATTTTTGAGTGATTTCTGAAAGATTTTATTAGTCAGGTAAAATTAACTCAGGGTGCTCTTTGCTTTATAAGTCTAATTAATTTAAAAATTTGAGTAAATATTCTGGTTTTTCCAAATCCAATTCTTTGCTTATTTATATTGTCTGTTAAAAAGATAGAGTTGTTTGTTTTTTTTTTTGGTAGGAAAAAAATAGCTGTCCTACAAACCTTGCAAATACATCAACAACTTATCATAGATTTCACATGCATCACAAATTTTCAGAGTCAAATTTTGTGATAATGTCATTTTGAAAAGAACTGCAGCTGTCTATTCAGGTGTGTTCAATCTCTACTTGATAGGAATAATTACCTTCCACCCTCACTAGGTAATTGCCTTTTGATTGAGGTCATCAGAGCAATCAAGTCAGTGAGAGATAGAAATCTGGAACAGGAAGGAGACAAAGGGAAGAATCATGAAGATAAATTCGAGAGGAGAACAAGAAAGAAAAGACGAATCTTTTTCTAATATTTTACTCTAGTATTTTAATATTTTATATAGTTGTAGTCATGTAAAAAATACCCTAATATGTAACCTAAGTCAATTAGTATTTGTTTATTTAAGTACAAAAACTAAATACTTTTAAGCATTTGATAAGGATCATTTACACATCCGTGAGTGACAATTTTCTCCTGTATTTAGTCTACAAATATCTGTTGCTTGAATGACGTGTAAGGGGCCCTCTTCTAGGTACTGGGAATAAAACAAAAAAAATTCTTGTCTTAGTGATTTCATTCTGAATGTTGGGGGAAAAAAATAAGGAAATTTATAATATTTTAGATATCTAGAAGCAAAGAGAATTTTATAAATAGAATAATAAATCTTTGACAGATATTTTAAATGAGACTTAAGTAAGACATAGCTTGAAAACGAGATTTCCAGGCAGAGAACGCAGCAGTGCAAAGTGTTTGGGATGTTTAAAGAATTTAAAGGAAGCCAGTGTAGCTAGAGCAGCTTGAGCAAGGGGTAAGTTGTAGAGTTTTTGCAGAGCTTATTAATTCATCCCCCTAAACATCAAGTTGGGATTTGCAAGTAATATTTACTTTAGTGCTTCTCAAACTTTGATGCAAATGGAATTGTCTGGCACTTTTTAAAAATACAGATTCTGTTTTAGTCGGTCTTGAGTAAGCCTACATGTCTGCCTGTATAACCGTCTCCCTGATGCTGTAAATACTGCTGGTTAGTGGACCACACTTTGAGTTGCAAGGCTAGGTGAAGAGGACAGCATCAGAGTAGGAGAGATCAAGGTAGGGGTGGCGTGGCAGGTCAGGTCACTTATAGCCTGGTAGGCCATTTAAAGCACTTTGGTTTTCAGTGAGAAGAAAGCCTTGATGTGTTTCAGTAGAAGAAAGGCATGCTCTGATGTAGATTTCTCCAGGACCACTCTGGTCGCAGCATGGGGAACGGACTGCAGGAGGAAGACAACATGGCAGGGAGGTGTGAGAGGAGGCTATCACAGTCATCATCATCTGAGCAGGATGGTTTGCAGGACCAAGATGAGGGTGGTGGAAGTGTTGGGGAGTAGCAGGAATCTGGTTATCAACTAGGTGTGAAAGAAAGAGAGAAGCTGAAGATGGCCCTAAGGATTTTGGTCTGAGAAACTACAAGAATATAGGTGTCATTAAGTCACATGGGAAAAACATCTGTGGGGGTAGATTTGGGGGAGAAAATCAAGAGACATAAATGAAGAAAGTGGATATATCTCCTTAGATAGATTCGGGAATCATCAGCATCTAAGGTACATTTAAATTCAAAAGCCTTGGATATGACTTAAAACTAAAAGGGGGCCAAGAATGAGTCCATTGACACTTTAGCATTAAAACAAAGACAGACTCCACAAAACATAAAGAGACTGAGTGACCAGCGAGGATGGAGGAAAAGGAGACAGTGGCTTTCCCAGAAGCCAGAAGAGAAACTGATTGAAAAGAAAATGTGACTGACCCATTCTACTGCGGAGTAGAATGGAATAAGAACCAAGAGTTGGCCATTGGTTCTAGCAAAATGGAGTCCATTGGTAATCTTGACCAATGCTCTGAGCATCAGTAGATTAGTGGTCCTGGGTGGAATCAGGGTACTAGAATGAGTGAACCAAAAAATAGAAGGTGGTGGTTGGAGAGTTGGATGTGTCAAATTGATAGAATGAAGGGATATGACCTAGTACCATTGTATTAGTCAGCCAAAGGGGTGCCGATGCAAAATACCAGAAATGGATGGTTTTTTAAACCATTTGGGGTAGAAGCTTACAGTTACCAGGCCATAAAGCATAAGTTATTTCCCTCACCAAAGTTTTTTGTCCTGTATTGGAGCAAGATGACTGCCAACATCTGCCAGGGTTCAGGCTTCCTGGGTTCCTCTCTTCCCAGGGTTCATTTCTCTCTGGGCTCAGCACCTCTGTTTTCTCCACAGGGTCAGCTGTAGACTATTAGGAGAATGGCTTGTTTCTCTTCCCGGGGCCTTCTCTTTTTCCTCACAACCAAGCTCCTCTCTGTGCTTACTTCCCAGGGCTCCAGGTCAAGACTCCAGCATCAAAACTCCAACTCTTTACTTTGTCATGTCCTTTATCTGTGAGATCCCACCCACGAAAAGGCAGGGACTCGACACCCTACTGACATGGCCCAATCAAAGCCCTAATCATAATTTAATCACACCCAGGTACAGACCAGTTTACAAACATAATCCAATATCTATTTTTGGAATTCATGAACCATATCAAACTATTACAATAATCTATGACATGGAGTGCTTGGCTAACCAGTAAAGGGTGGATAGTATATTACAGTGAAAGAGTTAAAACCTAAAATGCCAGGGTATTGGAATCATCAGCTACCTTGATTCGAATCACCAAGGACATGCAGATTCATGTGGGAGGGAGAGAGAGTAAACTGGATATTAAATCTCCGAAGAATGAAGGTAGTGACTACAGAGGTATAAGTGACATCCAGGATAGTTTTAGTGACCATTATAGTTTGATGCTCTGACCTTCAAAGTTGGGGCTTTTTGGAGAGGATGGAAGGTTACCATTCTGAAATCAGCAATGAGGGGCAAAGAAGAAATTTGCTTCACCTCCCTGCCCAGTGCTCTGAAGGGCGTAGAGAAAAAACATGATCCTTGAGAGGACATCAGGTTCTCTGGGAGAACCAGATTTTGTTTGGGACAACAAGGTGAAAGGAAGGTACAGGAAAAGAGGTTTTACATGTAAATAAGTTTGCTCATCACTCACATTTCAAAATACAAGAGACAGAAATTATTTATTTCCTTTTAGTTTATTTGGCAAAATCAACCACTTTTGCATGTTTTCTTTTTGTTTGATTTTCAGGTTTCATGATCATTATAGGCATATCATGTAAATCAGATTATGTTCATATCTCTAAACATATGCTTAGTGTTAAAGATATTTATTTTTTTCTTATGATTTAATACATGAAACATATCCTCATGTTTATCTCTAATCTTGCCTTATAGGTATTCAATTAAAATATTGCTGAACTCACCAAGCCTAATTTTGACCTTCTATGAATACCATTATTGTATAGAATGAGACAAAAATTGTCAAGATTCTGAAAACAGACCTTCCTAGCTTGTCTAATTCTTAAGAACAGAAAAAAGTATAGTTGAATTCAGTCACTGTAAGAGAGGTGGCAGATGCCAACAGATGTGATTTGTGTAACAGGGGTTCCTTGAAGTCATTTTTTTTGGAGTACTGGGGGCCCGATATTGAACCTGGGACCTCATATGTGGGAAGTCAGCACTCAACCACTGAGCTATCCCGGCTTCTCTCTTGAAGTAAGTTTTAAAAGAAGGGCATTGGAACGTAAACACTGATTTTAACCTCCCCAACTTTTTTTTTTTTTCTTTTTTTGAGGTCCTGGGTCCAGAGATTGAACACAGGACCTTATATGTGGGAAGTCATCCCTCAACCACTGAGCCGCAGAGTCACATCAGCTCCCCTGAGTTGCTTTTTTTCTTTTTCATTTGTTTGCTTGTTTTTGTGTGTGTGTGGTTTTCTTTTTTATTTTGTTTTGTTTTTAGGAGGCACTGGAAAATTAACCTGGGACCTCCCTAGTGGGAGGCAGGTGTTCAACCACTTTATCCACATCTGCTCCCAGCTCCCCCGACTTTTGATGGCACAGGGATGCTGATGCTTTGTGACTTACCTAAAATAGATGATATTTTATGAGCTGTGCTTCATTGGGATCAAAGAACTGAAAGTCCATTTGTGTCAGAAAATAAGAAAGCAGATCAAAAGGAGGTGTAGGAAGAGACTGTTAAAATTATTACATCCTTTGTCATATGCGCCGTGTATTGTGTGCTCAAGCCTTACCTGTCATAGAGATGAGCATTCCTGGCTCAAACACATACAATCTTGGGCCAACAGGCATGGTGGTCTAATTTATTTTATACTTTGATTAGCTTGTTAAAGAAGGGAATGAATGAAGCAGGATTAGGAATATATGGTACATTTGGGACCACAGCCTTCATCTCCTGTTCAATGTTATGAGAAAATTTGAAAAATGCATTTTGATGCAATGTCAGTCCCTGTTTGCCGTCCAGCAGGATTCTAGAGAAGTAGTGGATAGCATTCATTCTTTTGAAAATATTTTGCCATTGCTAAAATATTGTATGGAAACTGGCAATATTCTATGCTTAATTTAGCATAGTAAATATACTTTTGTCCAGTGAGTGGTTTGAAGGTTTTTGTCTTATGAAACTATGTACTACAATATATTTCATACTGCAGATAAAGTTAAATAATTTAAGTCACTTGCTCCACTTTTATGAAACAGAAAGTAAGGCACATAGCTTATAATTTTCTTTGCTATGTGCTAAGAGCTAAGAGCTCTTTACTATAAACCACATTTTCTCGCTACTTTTGAAATTTATATTTGAGGAAGTAATATAAGGCAAGTTTATTTCAACAAAGGATACAACTTCTTTGATAGAACCATTTTTAATAACTTACTTTTTTACCAATAAGAATTTTTAAAATCTACTGAAAACTAGAGAGATAAAACAACTTGTCTTTAATAGCTGTTTGTTTTTATTATTCATTTTCAGGTGTCTAAAAATTGCTGTGAAAATGGGTAAGCCCTTTTGATACTAGCATCTTGTTTTGACAATTTCATTAAAAAAATTATTGAAGTGAACAACACTCTTCCTGAATTTTTCAGCAGAGTTTTTGGTATATATAATTATAAATTTTAATCTCGTGTTTAATTTTAGGAATATATTTCATATAACACTTAATGATGAATATAATCTCTACCATTTAGCCAAAAACCCTTAAATATTACTTAAGTCTAGATAAATTTATTGTTGTAATTAATTGATTATCTTTTAGCATCAGTGACATCTGTTAGAGCTTGAGGTAATGCTCATAAAATAGAAAGTTACAATGTTATTTTGAGAGAAAAAGTATATTTTTCCTTTCATTATAGGAAAGACAGTCTGACAATTTCATGACACAAGTCAAAAAAATTACTTCTTAATAACAATATTCATAATTCCCATTTTGAGCACTCTTTTTGCTAGACTCTTTTGAACATTGTGTTCTATATTTATAACAGCAAACCCACAGAACTGTCATTTTTATAGATGAGAAGTACATTTGTCAAGATAGCCTAGCTGTGCCATGTTATTAAACAATCTCTAAATCTGAATGACTTAACAATTTGAAAGTTTATTTCTTGCTCAGGAAATTCTGCTGTCTAGGTGACTCACTGGCTCTAGTTCATGAGGTAATTCATGGATTAAGGCATCTGGGATTTCATGGTTTTGCCATCTCATCAGGAGCCTGCACATCAGCCACAACAGGGAAGACAGTGCGTGGAAAGCTCACACAGAAAATCCCATGCCCTCGCCCTCTGTCGCCCACAGGTGACACGTTTCTTCAACTCACACCTAATCATATGGACCTGTGTGACTGTCGATGGGGCTGGAGATGTAAGAGAGAAAATGAAATCTTTGGGAGTGACACTGCTCTGCCACAATGGGAAGAACAAAATGTCACAGATAGGTCAAATAACTGGTCTGTAGTGTACGCTTAATAAAAGGCGAGTCTAGAAATTGAAGCTAGATCTGTCTCTTACCAAGCCTATGCTATTTCCTGAGTATTTCCCTGCCTTCCCTCATTGGGATTCACATACGTGGGGACAATTGAATGAGACTGTCATTTTTTCTCATATTTATGGCACATGCTTAAAGGTATTGGAATCATAATGTATGGGGAAAACACAAAGTGAAATTCTGTGTCTGTGACAGAAATATTCAGAATTAAGTACAATATTAAGTACAGGATCTTATAATTATTAGGAAAAAGTATGCTCTGAATTTAAAATGACCCATCATTTCATCAAATTTGCTTAGACGTTTCAGAATTGAACATGTTCTCAAAGTCACACAGTCTAATACATGTCTTCCTTCTAAAGCAAGCCTACAACAGGTTTAATTGTTCTAAAAGGGGTAGAACAGATTGTTTAGAGTCAGATACGCCAGTTTTGAAACCCAGTCGTGTAGGAGCAGGGATGTCCTTGACTGCCAGTGGAGTGCTCTTCATGTGCTGGGCATGGTACCTAGCAATCTACAAGTGGCACATGAGTTCATCCTACAAACAACCCCACAGAGAAGTGCTACAACTATTTCCATTTCACACATTAATAAATAGAGGTCCAGAGGGGTTAAATTGCTTGTGCCAAGATACACATTCAGATCTGGTGAACATCACAGACTTGGCTCTAAATGGCTTTATGTCCTGACCACTAATTTCTTTACCTTTTAAACAACGTACTTTACTTTTCATTCTTAGTCACCTCACAATATTTGTTCTGGATGTTCTTCCAAGCTACAGTTTTCCCATCTTTTATCTATTCTTTTCTAGTGATTGCTTTTATACTCAAGATCATGCTTATCATTGACAAATGTCATATTGGCTTGAGTTCATCTCTTTATTCTTTACTCTGCCTATACATAGCCACTTTACTATAACTTCCAAATATCTTATGGGAACATGTCCCTGTCTTAATTAATGAAGGCAATAATAATTTATATATAGATCACATTATATTTAGAAGTGTCCTCAAATGCAATATTTATCATCTCCTTCTAATGATCTTTATAATAATCCCCTTGACCACCATACTCTTTGTTTTGCCTCCATCCTCACTGGTCACTCTTTCTTCTTCTTTGTAAGCTTTCCTTCATTTGCTCAGCATGTGAATGTTTGAATTCTGGCAGCTTCACCCTTAGACCAGTTCAGTTTGTTTTAGAGCCCTTCCTCAGGAGGTGTTTTCTATCTCCATGTTGCTAAATCCATTGACATTCATATGACTTTCAAATTTGCACCTTTAGCAACGATTTGTTGACCAAGCACCAACTTCTTATATCCAGCTATATCCAGCTCTTATACTCAATCTTATATTTTGGATGCATAATAGGCATCTCATATTTAAAATGTTCAAAAGTTAACCTCCTCCCAACGTTCTTCCCTCTTTAGCTACACTGCTATTTATCACAATACTCTGTTTAATTGTTTGAAGAGCACTTACAGTGATCTGATATTTAATTTATTTATTAATCTATTATCTGTTTTCTTTCTCTAGAATGTAAGCACTATTAAAAATGGGTTATAAGTGCATTTCCTTGACTAAAGCTTTTTTACATATAATATATGCTTAAATAATTTTAAGGGAAAATATATTTAACAATACTGTGAAAATGGTTTCATCTACTCTTTTTTCTAAATTTATTTTTTTTAGTATTGTCTTTTTTTAAGGATAAATAGATCACACAAAACATTATGTTAAAAACATAAAAGGTTCTCATATACTCTACTCCTCAAAACCCCCCCTCCCAGCCTCCCACATCAACATCCCTTTTCATCAGTAAGACACATTCATTGTAGTCATTGCATTTGTTGAATACACCCTGGAGCACTTCCACACCTCCTGGACTATAGTTTAAATTGTAGTTCACACTCTTCCCCAGTCCATCCAGTGGGTTAAGGCAGGATATACAGACTTATATCCCACATGGCTGATGGATGCATTTCTCCTGCTTGCAGTTGTAAACACTCTCAGTTCCCTGATGTGGTCTTGACCATTCTCACCTCCCCGTCAGCTGACCTGGGTAAATCCAATGACCCGGAGAATAGGAGTTGCAACTCTGCTGAGGCTCAGGGCCCAGCCTTACCATGGACAGTCCAAGATTCAAATCTCCTGAGCATACACAAACCCCAGCATCAACCACAGGTTCTACACATTCTTCTGTAGAGAAGCATGTGTAGAGAGATCACATCTGAGTTCAACTCCATCACAATCAGTAGCATAAATTCCAAAGTAGGGCACACGGGGAAGGCACCGAACTCCAGAGCCTTTTGTCATGACCTTAGAACCTAGGTGTCTCCGTAGCCCTCAGGAACACCACTACCTGTGGTTATATCCACCTTGGTTGTCTCTGGGATCCTGCTAGGACATGTGTAAGCACGACCCCTCTGATGACCTCCCAACTCATTTTGAAGTCTCTTAGCCATATAAACTCATTCGGCTTTATCATTTCCCCCTTTTATTCAAGGTTTTTTCCCAGTTGCATCACCAGCCAGTAATGGTAGTAATCCCTCAGTGCCAGGGGGGCTCATCTCTGGGATTCATGTCCCACACTGGGGGGAAGGTAATGCATTTACATGCTGTGTTTGGTTTAGAGAGTGGTCACATCTGAGCAACATGGAGGCTCTCAGGAGACAACTCTTAGGTGCCCTGGAGCTCTAGGCCTAGTTGAAATTTCAAGCACACAGGCTCATAAGCATAGTCATAAATATCAAAGGTCCATCACTGGGGTCTTTGTCCCTGTACTTGGGGGACTGTTGCTGTTCCTTGGGGAATGTGACAAGAGTTCCCCAGGATTGGAACTCATCACTCCCTCAGTTGTCATGTGTAACTCTATCCATTATAAAAATACCCAACGAACATCCAAACATATCTCTGTACCCTATAACATGCCCTGGAGAAATTCCTCCCACCCATGCATCCCCCATCAATGACAGACCACATCAGTGCTCCTCCCCTGCCATAGTTGGACCCCTCTGTAATCCAAAACTTCTGTAAAAATGAAGCCTAATATATTGTCAAATTTAATTAGTAGGCAAATGAAATAGTATTGACAGATATAAAGATTAGAAATAGAACACATAATAATTTAGAAAACCTAAAAGTAAAAAATAACTTGGGGTATTAAAAATGAAAAATATCATAAAACTTTGTTTTTGACATTTTGCCTTTCATCACAGTAATAGGTGTTGCCCTGTATATACAATGGCAAGGCAATCTCCTCCATTCCTTCCTCACTGTCTACATCCTTTTTTTTTTTTTTTTTTTGGAATTTTGTCTTCTAAAAAGTTTTAGATCACAGTAAAGTCACATATACAAAATGGGGGACTCCCTTATATGCAACAATCAAACCTTTTCCCACTTCCCCAGCAATGATCTTTTTACATGTGGATGTTATATTTGCTACAGCTGATGTATAGATATTGAAACATAGCTACCAACCATGATTCCATAATGGCTTACATTATGGTTTATATTTTAGACTGTACACTTTTCTAAATTTTTTATTACATTATGGTTTCCATTTTAGACTATACACTTTTATAAATTTTTGGTGAAATTTAACATGGCTTATATCCATCGTTGCATGATCTTGTGGAACACTTCCATTGCCCCCAAGTTATCCCCACTTCCATCTATTCTATTTTTCTCTCCCCCTCCCTTCAGCCCACAGTGACAACCAAGCTTCACTACTTAAAGGACAAGATTCAAAGATACTTACAACAGTGCTGAGGACTTGACGCTCTAGTCTGTCCTCCCCCATGGGAGCCACCCATACTCTGGAGAGACACCCTCTCCTCTGAGAATATCAGTCCACCCCAAGATGAGGGTACAACATTTTCCCACTCATTGTATGTGTCTCCACCCACTGATATAACACAATATGACAAGATGAGCACTCACACACTCCCTAGAAACCTGCCCCAGGTGAACACTGTGCCAGATGCCCCCCGTCAAACACCTTAAACAATTAACCCTTCCTTATTGTATTTTCTAAAGAGTTTTCTCAACATTATAGTTTCAGCCATGTACCTGACAACCACCCATATTCATCCACTCACCCCAACCCTCCCCCCTATTCCATGGACCATCTGACTCATCCTCCCAACCCTATCCGCCCTCAAGCCAGCAGAGCCCCACCCAATAGTACCCCTATGCCCCGCTTATCCCTTTACTGCACTACTACTTACCTTCACTTTATCATAGATTTTGCCTGTGTAGGCATCAGCTCACAATTTTCCTCTCCCCACCTATTTCCTGTAAGCCTATTTTCCAGGCTCTAGCTCTCTGAGACAGATTGATTTGCCTAATTTGTATCAGAGAATTCAAGTAGTATTTGCCCTTCAATGCCTGGTTTGCTTCACTCAGCATAAGGTCCTCAAGACTCATCCATGTTATCATGTATGTTAGTACTGTATTCCTGCTTACAGCTGAGTAGTATCCATTGTGTGTATATTGCACATTTTGTTTATCCATTCATCTGTTGATGGGCATTTGGGTTGATTCCAACTTTTGGCAATAGTGAAAATGCTGCTGTGAATATTGATGTGTATATCATGTATGTTAGTACTGTATTCCTGCTTACAGCTGAGTAGTATCCATTGTGTGTATATTGCACATTTTGTTTATCCATTCATCTGTTGATGGGCATTTGGGTTGATTCCAACTTTTGGCAATAGTGAAAATGCTGCTGTGAATATTGATGTGTATATATCAGTTTGTGTCCTTATTTTCAGTTCTTCTGGGTATATACCCAGCAGCTGAATTGCTGGGTCATATGATAAATCTATGGCGAGTTTTTTAGGCACTGCCAAACTGTCCTCCATAATGGCTCAATCCTTCTACATTCCCACCAGCAGTGGATGAGGGTTCCCATTCCTCTGCATCATCTCCAACATTTGTAGTCCTCTGGTTTTTTTAATTGCTCTTGGTCTAATGAGTGTAAGATGGTATCTCATTGTAGTTTTGATTTGCATTTTCCTAATAGCTAGTGATGATGAGCATCTTTTCATGTGCTTTTTTAGCCATTTGTATTTCTTCTTTGGAGAGTGTCTGTTCAAATCTCTTGCCCATTTTTTGAATGGGTTGTTTGTCTTTTTATTTTCTGTTTATAGGATTTCCTTATATATGTTGGATATCAGGCTCCTATCAGTTATATGGTTACCAAATATTTTCTCCCATTGGATAGGCTGTCTTTTCATTTTCTTAATACACTCCTTAGAGGTACAAAAGGCTTTAATTTTGAGGAGGTCCCATTTATCTATCTTATCTTTTGTTGCTTGTGCTTTGGGTGTGAACTTCATGAAGCCATTTCATATTAAAAGGTCCTGTAGATGCTTTCCTACATTGTCTTCCAAGGTCTTTATGGTCTTGGTTCTTATATTTAGGTCTTTGATCCATCTTGAGTTGATTTTTGTATAAGGTGTGAAATGGTAAGCCTCTCTCATTCTTTGGCATATGGCTATCCAGTTCTCCAAGCGCCATTTGTTGAAGATGTCATTCTCTCCCAGTTGAGTGGGCTTTGTGGCCTTGTCGAATATCAGATTACTGTATATATGAGGATCTATAGCCAAACTCTCAATTTGGTTCCATTGGTCAGTGTGTCTATCCTTGTGCCAATACCATGCTGTTTTGACCACTATAGCTTTGTAGTGTGTTTAAAGTCAGATAGTGTGATTCCTCCAATTTCATTTTTTGTTTTCAATATGTCTTTGGCTATTTGGGGCCTCTTTTCCTTCCAAATAAATTTCATAGTTTTTCCTATTCAGTAAAAAATACTATGTTGATTTTTATTGGGATTGCATTATATCTGTAGATCAGTTTCAGTAGGATACACATCTTAGTGATATTTAGTCTTCCTATCCATGAACAGGGAATATTCTTCCATTTATTTCAGTCTTCTTTGATTTCCTTTAACAGTATTATATAGTTTTCTGTGTATGTCTTTTGCATCTTTAGTTAAATTTATTCCTAGGTATTTGATGTTTTTATTTACTAATGTAAATGGTATTTTTTTTCTTGATTTCCTCCTTGGATTGCTCATTATTGGTGTACAGAAATGCTAGTGATTTTTGAGCACTGATCTTATAACTGGTGAATTTACTGAACTCATAAGTTCTAGAAGCTTTGTTGTAGATTTCTCAGGACTTTCTATGTTCTGGATCATGTTGACTGCAAATAGTGAAATTCTGACTCCTTCCTTTCCAATTTGGATGCCTTTTATATCTGGTTCTTGCCTCAGTGATTGAGCAATTACTTCTCTTTTTTTTTTTCTTTTTTCTTTTCTCTTTATTTATTTTTTAATGTTAAATTCAAAAAATATGAGGTCCCCATATACCCCCACCCCCCTCACCCCACTCCTCTGCCCATAACAACAACCTCCTCCTTCATCATGAGACATTCATTGCATTTGGTGAATACATCTCTGAGCACTGCTGCACCTCATGGTCAGTGGTCCACACCATAGCCCACACTCTTCCACAGTCCACCCAGTGGACCATGGGAGGACATACAATGTCTGGTAACTGTCCCTGCTGCACCACCCAGGACAACTCCAACCCCTGAAAATGCCCCCACATCACATCTCTTCCTCCCACTCCCCACCCCTAGCAGCCACCATGGCCACTTTCTCCACACCAATGCCACGTTTTCTTTGATTACTACTAATCACAATAGTTCATGAATAGAATATCAGTAAGTCCACTCTAATCCATTCTCTATTCCTCCATCTTGTGGACCCTAGAATGGCTGTGTCAGCTCCACATCTAGATTCCACATGGATGCTGGATGCAATTCTCCTGCTTTCAGTTGTAGGCACTCTTGGCTCCCTGGTGTGGTGGTTGACCTTCTTCACCTCCATGTTAGCTGAGTGGGGTAAGTCCAATAAACCAGAGTGTAGGAGCTGCAAGTCTGTTGAGGCCCAGGGCCTGGCTATCACATGGTCAGTCCAGAGATTCAGGTCCCCTGGGTATACATTAAACCCCAGCACCAACTACAGTTCTGGTAAAAGTAACAGGAGAGGCTTGTGGACAAAGATCACATCTGAGTCCAACTCCATCACACAGAAGCACAAACTCCAAAGTAGGGCCAACTGACATGGCACTGAACTCCATCTGCCATGACCATAGAACCTGTGGGTCTCTGTAGCCCTCAGAAGAACCAATACCTGGTGTTGCATCTACTTTTATCTGTCTTTGGGACTCTGCTCAGGTGTGCATAAGGGCAACCCCTCTGATAACCTCCCAGCTCTTTTTGGAGACTCATAGCCATATTAACTCATTTGTCCTTTCCGTTTCCCCCTTTGATTCAGGTCAAAAAGCATTTTTAACTCCTGGTATTATATGGAGACTGAGATATTCTGCTGGTCCAAGTTGACCCTTTTATTCAAGGTCATTTTCTAGTTACATCATCTGCTTGTGCTTGGTAGTAATCCCTCGGTGCCAGGGAGGCTCATCCCCGGGAGTCATGTCTCATGCTGGGGAGAAGGCAACATATTTACATACTGAGTTTGGCCTCAAGACTGGCCACATTTGAGCAACATGGAGGCTCTCAAAAGGTAACTCTTAGGCACCCTACAGCTCTAGGCCTTGTTCTTATTTCAGGTGCACAGGCTTACAAGCATAGTCATTAGTATCAAGGGCTCATTGTTGGACCTTCCTTCTTTTTTGGTCTTTGCCGTTGGACTTGGGAAATTGTTGTTGTTCCTTTAGGGACTGTGATAGAACTGGCTAGGAACTCAGCACTCCCTCAGTTGTTGTTTTTAATTGTAACCACTATGAAAATATCCAAACGTTTTTATGTACCCTGGATATATGCCCTGTAGAATTCCCTGCCAACCATGTGTCCCCTGTCAATAACATCCCACACTAGTATTCCTCCCCAACCATTGTTGAACCTCTCTGTGATCCAAAACTTCTTCAAAAATGAAGCCCAATATATTTCCAGGTTCCATTAATAGTAAAATGGATTATAGTGATGAGTTTAAAGATTAGATATAGAATACATATTAATTTAGAAAAATTAAGGTAAAAAAAAATTGGGGTATAAAAAAATTTAAAAATGCAAAAGCTTTGTTTTTGATGTTTTGCCTTCCATCACTGCAATAAGTGTTGCCCTGTATGCAAATTGGCAAGGCAACTTCTTCTGTCTTTTCCTCAGTGTCTACATCCTTTCTTTTTCTTTTTCCTAATTATTAAGCTTATCTTCACAGAAGTTTTAGATCACAGTAATTTATATATACAATATACAGTACTCCCACATATCCAACATAAAACCCTTTTCCCTTCCACAGCAATAATCTTTTTACATGTTCATACTATACTTACTGAAAGTGATATACTGATATTGAGACAATAGCTTTCAAACAAGGTAACATTTGGGTTTACATTGTGGTTTATATTTTAGACTATACAATATTCTAAAGTTTTAGTTATCTTATGTTTTACATTATGATTTACATTTTAGCCTACCAGCCCCTATACATTTTCGGTTTAATTTAACATGTCTTATATCCATCCTTTCGTAATCTTGTGAACACTTCTATTGCCCACACAGTTTCATTGATTCCATCTATTCAATACCTCTCTCCCCCTCCCCTCAGCACCCACAATGAAAGTCAATCTTCAGAGCAATTACTTCTAACACAATGTTAAATAGGAGTGGTGATAGTAGGCATCCTTGTCTTGTTCCATATCTTAGAGGGAAGGATTTTAGGATTTCACCATTGTAAATGATGTTAGCTGTTTTTCATATATAACCTTGATCATGTTCAGAAAGTTTCCTTCTATTCCTATCTTTTGCAGTGTTTTTATCAGGAAAGGGTGCTGTATTTGGTCTGTTGATACGATCTTGTGATTTTTTCTTTTGATCTATTAGTCATTATTCTCCATGTTGATTTGGCTCACTAAGGTCCCATTTGAATTTAGGAGAGGAGCTCTCACAAGGGTTTCCTGCTGCCCTGGGGAAAAAAGAAGTGAGAAAGGGAGAAAGGGGGAAGGGCAGATTCCTAATCAGTTCATTAAATTGCAAAGAGTTTATCCTGCACCTGGAAAAGGACTTTTTTTGAGGAGAAGATTGACCCTGAAGGAGGGTTTGGCTCAGTGGAAGAGTTTCACCCTTGAATGTGCAAGGACTCTGTTTCAGTTCCCAGCTCCTCTTAGAGTCATGACCCACTGGGATAGTAGCTGATACTTTGAGATGGGGAAAACATAGATAATATCCTTGTATTAGCTTCCCTTGGGTCTTTTATTTTCCTTATATAAGAGCTTAAGAGGGAAGTATGTTTTTTTTTTTGTTTGGTTGACTCCTTGCTTGAGGGCTTATGTTTTTTTTCTTCTTTTTGTTATTTTGTCTTGCCTCTTCATCCTCTCACCCTTTTTTTTTCTCTTTTATTTTTTTTCTCCTTTTTTCAATTAGGTGTTGCAGGCTTGTTTATTGTTTGCTATGCTTCCTCATACTCAATCTCCTCTTTTCTGTGTGTGCTGATTTTGGCTACCAAAGCTATCTCTTTTCCTTCCTACATCTTTCTACATTCCACATTCTGTTGTTGCTCTTACATTCACTCTCTTTGTTTAGCCCCCATTTTTTCTGACTTTTTATTTCTAACACTTCTATTTTGTTTTCTATCTTTTATTAACTCTTTGTCTTATTGTCCTTTCTTTTCTCTTTCCCTCTTTCCCTTTTAATTCATACTATATTCTTCTCCATATTCAGTTTCCACTTCCTTGTTGGCATTCCACTTTCTTATTCCTATAACTATACACTGCTTGCATGAGCTTAATATTTATTATCCTGGGTCTTATGTGGTTCTTCTGCTAACATTTACTACCACTATTACTATTATACTTTTTCTTTTCTTACCTCTTTTGCTTCCCCTGGCCTTAATCTTTTTCAATCAAGGTAACTTAGACAACAACAAGGTAACATAAGAAGAACAAAGTGTCAAAGAGAAAAATTAACACACACACAAAAACAGCACCTAAAAAAAACCCTGAGACAAGAGGGAGAAGCTAATCTACTGAACTAACCCACCAAGGTAAAATGATGACCAGACAGCAACAAAAAACTACAAACCAAACCAATAATCAAGAAGACATTAGAGTAGACTTACTGATATTCTACTGTGAAACTATTATGACTTGTAATGGAAGAAACTGTACCTTTGATATGGAGAAAGTGGCCACAGTAGTTGCTGAAGGCAGGGAGAGGGAAGTAGAGATGTGATGTGTGTGCATTTTTGAGACTTGGAGTTGTCCTGAATGATATAGCAGGGTCAGATGCTGGATATTATATATCCTGTCATAACCCACTGAATGTATTGGGGGAGAGTCTGAACTGCAAGGTAAACTATTATCCATGTGGCGCAGCAGTGCTCCAAAATGTGTTCCCTGAGTGCGAAGAGTGTGCCACAATGATGGGGGAGGTTGTTGGTGTGGGAGGAGTGGGGTGAGGGTGTGGCAGGTATACAGGAACCTCTTATGTTCTTTTAATGTAACATTTTTATGATGTATGTATCTTTAAAAAAATACAGTTTACAAAAATGATAGGGGTGGGGGATGGGAAGTGGGTTATATGAGAACCTCTTTGATTTTTAATGTAAAATTCTGTGTAATCTATCAAATTTAATTTTAAAAATGTGTTAAAAAATAAAAATAAAAACTCCACAAAAAAAATATACAAGAAGACATGGCCCAGTCCAATGAACAAATTAAAAGCCAGGAAGAGGATCAGAACATCAAACAACTAATCAACTAATCAGAGCTCTCCAATCAAATATCATGGGCCAACTTAATGAAGGGAAGGAAGAGATTACGAATATTAAGAAAATACTTGGAGTGCATACTGAGGAAATTGTGAACATACTCAAAAAGATAACAGATGTGATGGTGATGAATGGCATCATTCAAGGAATCAAATAAACACTCTTAGTAAATGACAGGTGATTTGAAGAAGCAGAGGAAAGAATTAGTGATGTGGAAGACAGTACATCTGAAATCAAACAGATTGTAGAATTGATAGATAAAAAGATAGAAAAAATCCAGCTGGGACTTAGGGATTTGAATGACAACACAAAACATCAACCATATGCATTATAGGCATCCCAGAAGGAGAAGAGAAGGGAAATGGGACAGAAGGGTTGTCGGAGGAAATAATGGCTGAAAAATTCCCAAACCTATTGAAGGAGATGGATGTACATGTCTAAGAAGTGCAGCAAACTCCAAACAGTATAAATCCCAATGGGCCTACCCCAAGACATATACTTGTCAAATTATCCAATGCTTAAGACCAAGAGAAAATACTGAAGGCAGCAAGAGAAAAGAGAAGCATTACATACAAGGGAAACTCAATAAGGTTAAGTGCTGATTTCTCATATGAAACCATGGAGTCAAGAAGGCAGTGGTATGACACAGTCAAGGTAGTAAAAGAAAAAATTTCCAACCAAGAATACTCTATCCAGCATGGCTGGTATTCAAAAATGATGGATAGTTCAAAATATTCACAGATAATCACAAACTAAAACGTATGCCAATAAGAAACCTGCCCTTCAAGAAATACTAAAGAGATTTCTGCAGGAGGAAATAAATAAATAGGAGAGATAAAATTGAAGGAGAGTATAAGAACAACCAAAGGGACAAAAAGAGAAATAAAAACAACCTATGACATACACAAATACAAAGAAAATATGGCTAATGTAAGTAATTCTTTGAGAGTAATAATATTGAATGTTAGTGGATTAAACTCACCTGTCAAGAGATGCAGACTGGCAGAATGGATAAGAAAATATGACCCATCTATATGCTATCTACATGAAACTCCTTAGATCCAGGGATTCAAGGAGGTTGAAAGTGAATGGCTGGGAAACAATCTTGCACGCAAACAATCACCAAAGAAGGGCCAGAGTAGCTACACTAATATCAGATAAAATAGACTTTAAATGCAAAACCATTTTGAGAGACAAAGATGGACACTACGTATTAGTAAAAGGGGTAATCTTCCAGGAAGATTAGTGATGTGGAAGACAGTACATCTGAAATCAAACAGATTATAGAATTGATAGAATTAGATACATTTATGCATCTAATCAGGGCGCCTAAAAATACATGAGGCAAACACTGGAAAAATTAAGTGGAGGAATAGATGCTTCTACAATTATAGTGGGGGACTTTAATATACCATTATCACCATTAGACAGAATATCTCAACAGAGAATCAATAAAGAAATAAAGACTTTGAATAAGATATTACAGGATCTGGACCCAATAGACATATACAGAACACTACACCCAAATATAGCAGGGTATATGTTCTTCTCAAGTGCACGTGGATCATTCTCCAAGATAGACCACATGCTAGGCCACAGAGAAAGTCACAATGAATTCAGAAAGATTGAGAGCATACTAAATAATTTCTCTGACCACATTGGAATGAAGCTGGAAAAATGCAAGGGCCTCAGACCCAGATTAGGCACCAAGATATGGAAGGTAAGCAACACAATCTTAGACAAACAGTGAGTCAATGAGAAAATGTCAAAAGAATTCATTAACTACCTCGAAACTAATGAAAATGACAACGCAGAGTATCAAAACTTATGGAATGTGGCAAAAGCTGTGCTGAGAGGTAAATTCATAGCCATAAATTCATACATCAAAAAAAAAGAAAGAGCTAAAATCAAAGACCTAATTGCACACTTGGAAGAATTAGTTAAAAAGCAAACTAACCCCAAAGGAAGAAGAAAGAAACAAATAACAAAGATCAGAGTAGAATTAAATGAAATAGAAAATAAGAAACCAGGGAAGTGGATGTGGCTCAACTGATAGAGCATCCATTTACCATATAGGAGGTCCAGCATTCAAACCCAGGGCCTCCTGGCCCGTGTGGTGAGCTGGCCCACACGCAGTGCTGCTGCATGCAAGGAGTGCCATGCCATGCAGGGATAGCTCCCACATAGGGATGTCCCATGCTCAAGGAGTGTGCCCTGCAAGGTGAGCCATCCTGTGTAAAAAAGTGCAGCCTGCCCAGGAGTGGTGCCACACACAAGGAGAGCTGACACAGCAAGATGATGCAACAAAAATGATACACAGGGAATAAATAACTGTACTAAATAATAATGGATTTAACTGTGTGCTCCAAGGTAAATGAGGTACACACTTTCAAAACTGCAGGGAGAAACAGATATCTCTACAATAAAAGTACATTCCGTGTTCATAGGTTGGAATACTAAATATCGTTAAAATGTCAATTCTATGCAAAGTGATTTACAGATCCAGTGCAATACCAATAAAAATCCCAACAGCTTTTTTTGCAGAAATTGAAAAGCCAATAATCAAATTTATTTGGAAGGGTAAGGGGTCCTGAATAGCCAAAAAGATCTTAAAAATGTCAAAGTTGGAGGACTCTCACTTCCTGACTTTAAAGCATATTCCATAGCTACAGTGGTAAAAACAGCATGGTATGGCTTGATGACAGGCAGATTGAGCAGCGGAACCAGATCAAGAACTCAGAAATAGACTCTCACATCTACAGTCAAGTGATTTTTGACAGGGCTGTAAAGCCCACTCAGCTGGGCCAGAACAGTGTATTCAGCATTGTTGAATGTGAGAACTGGATACCATATACAAAAGAAATACCCTTATCTCACACCTTATACAAAAATTAACTCAAAATGGATCAAGGGCCTAAATATAAAAATGACAATGATAAAATTCCTAAAAGGAAATGTAGGAAGACATCTTCAGGATCTTGTGATAGGCAGTAGTTCTTAAATCTTATACCCGAAGCAAAAGCAATAAAAGAAAAAAATGGGTTAAATGGGACCTCCTCAAAATTAAATACTTTTATACCTCAAAGACCTTTGTCAAAAGGGTGAAAAGGCAGCAAATTCATTAGGAGAAAATCTTTGGTAATCACACATCCAATAAAGGTTTGACTTCCATTCTATATAAAGAGATCATACAAGTCAACAATAAAAGAGCAAGCAATCCAATTTAAGAAATGGCAAGACTTGAAAACACAGTTGTCCAAAGAAGTGAGGAAATGCATGAAAAAATGTTCAGCATCACTAGCAGTTAGGGAAATGCAAATCAAAACCACAATGAGATATCAATTCACACCTATTAGACTGTCCCACTATTAAAAAGTTGGAAAACTGTAAATGTTGGAGAGGATGTGGACATAGAGGAACACTTACTCACTGTTAGTGGGAATGTAAAATGGTACAACCACTGTGGAGGACTGTTTGGCAGTTCCGAAGGAAGTTGAACACACACTTGCCATGTGACCCGGTAATACCATTACTAGTTATATACCCAGAAGACCTTAGAGCAGTGACAAGAACAGACATCCGCACACTGATGTTCATAGCAGTGCTATTCATGATTTCCAAAGGTTGTAAACAACCCAGGTGCCCATCATCTGAGGAGTGGATAAACAAATTGTGGTATATACACTCAATTCAATATTATGCAGTGGTAAGAAGAAATGTAGTTGTGAAGAATATGACAACATGGATGAACCTGGAGGACATTATTTAGAGTGAAGCAAACCTGACACAAAAGGAGAAATACTGTATGATTGCACTATATGAACTATTAATATATATATTGTATAAACTCATGGAATTAAAAATTAGAATATATGTTACCAGAAAATAGAATGAGGCTAGAGAATGGAAAGTTGAGGTTTAATCTGTGCAGAACCAACAAAAATGTTGTTTATAAATCGTTGGAAATGAATGAAATGGTAAAGCACATCACAGTGTTTGTAATTAGCAGAGCTATTATGTGGGCATGACAGTGGTGGAAAGGGAAAGTCTAAGGTCATATATATTACTACAAGGAAAGCTAAAAAATGTAACAGAACTGTGTAAAGTGAAACCTCATGTAAAATATGAATATGGGTGATATTGCATATGTAAGACTTTATGTAATATGAATACAAATAAACTAGAAATTTGGAAGCAGAATAGCAGCTATATGTGGTAGAGGAAGCATAGAGATATTAAGAAGTAATGATTGTTTTGTTGGTTTGTTTTTTTGTTTGTTTTATTATTGTAATAATGTAAATGCTCTAAAACATGATTGAAGTGATAAATGCACAAAATGTGATTTTGACAGACTTATGAGTTATTTTCAACAACTTGGCATTGTGAACAATGCTGGAATTAATAATGTACATAAGTTTCTTCATAAATGTGTAAATATGTTTGTTTTGGTTTCATAAAGCAGGTTAATTCTACATTTAATTTTTGGAACTCATCAAAAGAAGGTTATAAATGGAGAGCTTTTGTAGCATAATGGTTGCATGTTAGCCAATGTGGTTATTTCTTTGTTGTAAGGAAGTAATGTGATAGATATCCTTAATATCTGGTCTGGCCCTCACATTGGTTCTCCAGGCTGACAAATACGTGTCATTATAATAGAAAAAGCCACTGAATGCCCCAACGCTTCCTCCTTCACCAAGATAGTCAATCAGAAATAATTCAAGATCCCAGAAGGAATTTCAATCCTATATCACTAACATTGATTGACAAAGGTAAAGGATGTTGGTCTCATTTTCATCCCAATTCAGTTCACCTGTGGGGTCCCCACAAAATCCACGAGTTATATTGAGAATTTTTGGATTACCATTAGCTTAGCCACATGGTAACTCCAGTCACAGCCAATATGCCAGTCAATTATCTTTATTAGATTGCATCATTAGAGCTGCTGGCATTTGTTTTACAGCAGATCAGCGTTGCACATTGAGTACTCTACTGCAGGGCCAGGTTTAAACTCATGACCGCTGTCCTTGTACAGTCTGTAGATGTTTGTCTTGAGAGGCCACAGAACTGGCAGTAGGTCGTGAACAAGATAAAGGATAAATAAGTACACAATGTAAGTTAAATAACATCTGACTGTAAGAACAATTGTGGGGGAAAAAAGCAGAAAATGAGAGAGAATATATGTGGAAATTTTCTATTTTAGGTGGAGTGATTTAAATGATGAGATGAATTAGACGTGCAAAAATTTCAAAAAAAATACTCAGGGGAGAGCAATCAATTTGTTTTAAGTCTCAAGGCCAAAATAAGTTCAGTGCATGCAAGGAAGTTAAAGAAGACCAGCAGAGCTAGACCACAGAGAAGTATGCAGAGGAGAAGTGAGGTTAGAAGACAGGTGAGAGCTAGTTCATGTATCTGTGTAGGTCACCAGCCATTGTTTGCATTTATGGATTGAATATGATTGTTGAGTTTAAAGTAATGTTAAATTTACGCCTTAATTTTCACATGTCTCTTATTCAAAGGGACCAAGTATTTAATATTTTAAAAATGGTACATGTACATCAACATCTAGATACTTTTTAAATATATTTATACATAGATAAGATACATACATCTTGTCCATCTCTATCAATTGAGAATCTTAAATCAATGTGTGTACACTAGCTCTTGCTGATAGGAGAAATTTAATTTAAAATATGTGCACAACATCTAGATCAGTGTACCTATGGGTAAAATGAAAAAATGAAATATATAAATTAACATAGATAATTCAAATAAATTAGTAAAACAGCAAATGGTAAAACAGTAAAATGATTAAATGCGACAATGAATGTATTAATATTTTTGTGGTTATGCTGAGGAGTTAATTCACTGCAGCATATTCCTTCAGTTAAAAAAAAAGATCTCCTTCACATTTTCCCCATAACTTCCAATAAATGAGGATAATTACATCTAGTAGTGATTTGTCTTGATAAGTGCTCATATAAATTACAGCAGCTAATTTTTAGTGAATTAGGTTTATTGGGATACTGCTGAGTTAAAAGGGATATGTTTTTCTGTTGAAATTTCCTTATTAAGTTAATGGCTTCTTGTGTAACTAAAATGACAACTGGAATTATTATTAACATTTAAAATCTAAACTGTTTAGTTTGAATATAAAACCAATTTCTTGTTGTTTTTTACAATTACTGTTTGGGTCCCTATAATAGAGGAATTTCCTTATTTCTTTAAAAATGTTATTACGGAAATACTGTTCAAATGAACATGATCAGGCATCTTAATTTTTCTAACCCACTGTGCTTTCTGCATCAACCTTCAGAATTGTTTGTTGCATAGCTGTTTGTTCAGCTCATTAGTTGGGCTGGATTGTTTAAAGCTAAGAAAGATTATTGGGCCTTGGTTCTGTGTTAATGATTTTGTGCATAGTTCTGTAAAACACATCTTTATCCCTTTTCTGCATGTTTCATGCTTGATGAAAAACAGTAAGGATCTTGGAAAGATCCACAAAAGGGAAAAGAGCTTGGAAGAATACGTTTGGGGGTCACAGAAGATATGTCTAGGCCTGGAGGTCACATTTCACTGGCTAAAATTCAATCATGTGGTCGCTACACCTAATTGAAGCAGAGGCTGAGAAATGTGCTTTGCTGTGTGCTCAATAAGAAGATAAGAATACCGATCTTGGTGAACCACTGATAGTCTCTTCCACTATCTAGAAAATAACATGACACTTTTTCTAAGCTAAGTTTAGTGATCAATTTACAAATGGTGCTGCTCACCAGCTCTAACAAGGGGGCACCAAAATATTGAAATATATTTCAATGTATGTGTTTGCTTCTGTATGGTCTTTAATCAAAACTTTATACCAACTACAAAACGATCTCTAACCTTAGGCAGAGTCAGCCCTGTCCTAGCTTTTTTCTTGGACTTCCCAAGAAGTATCCCGTGTATAGTTAACTGTGAAGCTCTCCCCCACTGATACGTAACGTATACTATGATCCTTGCTCTGGACTTGTGAAGAATGTGCTGACACATCCCATAATCCCCCCAAAGTGAAACTGCCAAATTATCATTTCCTCCATGAGTGGCAGCCTGAAACAGAACATGTAATCTCCTTCTTCCTCCTGCCCCTGATGATTAGATTCAGTTGAGCCAAAAAGGAAGTTGAAGCAAAAGATGATCTGAATCATACAGATTGTCTTCTCAAGAATTTCGACTGCAAAATTCGGAGGGAGTCAAGTGATGGGTTTTAGCAGGAGTCTTGACTGTGTTACTGACCTGAAAACACACTGGTAATCTTACATCATTTTGTTTCAGAATGCATCCATTGTTTTTTATTTATTTTTTTAATCTAGTGCCATTAAAATTAACACTAAAATTTCTATAGTGAAATTTAATGTCTTTTGAGATTCTCCATCAGTGTGCAGCCCAACTGTGCTGTTAGAATGAGTTTTAGGATCTCCTGCCTCCCTGCTTTCCTTTTTGGTTGGAGTGGGCAATGAATTTCAGGAGAACAGTCTTTACTGTCTTCCATCAAATAAATCCTTTGTCTGCTGTTACCTGTTTGGGAATGTTTCCTGATCACCCTAACTAGCACTGCTGTCTTACTTCATTGATGGAATCTTCAGATTTTTCCTTGTCTCGTAGTTATTTGTGTACATGCCTTGCTAGCCTTTTTCCATGGCGAGTGCACTCATTTGGGCAACCTGCAGCTAGGGGTGGATATTGTTTAAGTAAATATGTCAGTCAATGAAGCAGAACTTTCAGGATACTATGAGGACAGACCTCAGTAGGCCCTTCTTTCAGGCTCTTTTATTATAATCTTGATTATTTGGTGTAACCACACTTAACAATGTGCACTTGCGTATCTTTGTACAGGTCTGTGGGACCTAAAATCGATAGCAGTTAGAACAAAGTCATTCAGGCCCAATGTTTTCCATTAGTAACGTTGATGCCTTAGTTCCCCTATCCCTCCACACCACACCCCGCAAAAACAAAGGAAAATCTTGGCACTTAAGACTGCAGTAGTGAAGGAAAAGGAGGCAGAGAAAAGATAATACAGACAGCAGGGATGAGAGATGAACAAGGCTGTGTGTAGCAAAGCACGGCTGCTGGAGAATGGCCAGGGGCGGAGGTTGCAGTGGGGCAACGTTCGGAGGCTGTTTGCCCTGTGGGATAATATTGGCATTGACCCTTCCTGCACACCCTAATGAGTTGTTCAGACTTCCCCATTTTCATCCCCTTACAGAATCTAGCACGCACCGTGGCACCAATATGGTCGGTTTTCAAAACCAGTGGACTACGTTGATAAAATGATTCACAAATCAATTATCGAGTGTGAAAGTACTTTGAAAAGAAGGAACCAGAAAAAGGCCACCCCTGGAAGAAAGGAAGACGAGGATCCTGCCTTGCAGGATGAAAACGTATCTGGAGCTCTCATCAAAATGCTCCGAGGGCCCTAACACGGGTGGATCCGAATCACAAGCCACAAGAATGGCTAGTTGCTGGCCCTTCTCCTTTTTATCTCAGTGTGTAATTGTAGTGAATTATTCAGAGGAAAGCGGCATCGGCTCAAAGGAATTGTTGTTATTGATGCTTTAGCATGTAAATATTTAAACATGGCTTTTTTAAGAGCGGGTAGCCTGTGTACGTTTCGATGGCAGTGTGACAGAAGCTTTGCAATAAGTGTCACAAGTCAGTTTTTACTGACAGTCAAAACGAGAACACCAAGAGAAATGCAAATAGATGTCACTTCTCATTTGTAAGAGGCTTGGAAATTATGAATTTATACATATTTAATAGTGATGGGTCAAACTGAAATTTGCTCTACCCATTAGAGCTTGTGTCTGTTTATGCATGTCATGTGTACGAAGAAGCTTTTCCTGAGACAGTGCTACATGGAGTTAAAAAAGGAGAAACGGTAATATCAGGTGGCTTTCTAGGAAGCGGATCACTGAGTGGTGACCGAAATATTGTACTTAGAATACTTGTTTATGGATCATTAATTTTTCCTCAGTCTGAAACAGATAGGAGTGCCAGAGATGTTACATTTTATCCAATTTGGAGCATAGTGGAGAGTGACTATGTAGTACCTTTTCTGTTTAGAAAAATAACTTCATTGAAAATACGTTGTTTGTTCATTCACTAAAAAGAATTTCTATACAGTCATATAAAACCTGAAGTTCTCTGTTGGCCAGAAAACAGTATTGAAAATAGAGAAAAGAATAAAGAAAGAAATAAGCAGGCTTAAGTGATACTGTGATGTTTAATTATCAGGAAGCTTTTCATTGTTATAAAGATGATACCTGAGTGGGAAAAAGGAAAGAGTAGACAAGCCTAATCCTAATCCACAGGAAGCCTAAACTTCCTGTGCAATTTTTAATTAGAAAAAATTGTGTGAGAACACCTTTTCTTCAGCAATTATCTATCCTGCTTTTCTTTTCCAAGCAGATATGGAACAGTTTACCTGAAAAAATATAATGTCATTGATTATGAGCTTACCCCTCAAGATGTAAATAATTGTGAAGTATTATATATAATCCTAGAGTGTATTACATTAGGAGACAAAGGAATAATTACTAAAATTCCTATGTACACGACCTACCAAACGACAGGAATTTGATTGAAAACATTATAAGAAGCTCAGTTGACATACACACTGAAAGCCTAAAAACTGTGAATGTCTTTGTCCTTTAGTGCTAATAGCTCATGAGTACAACATGCATATGCACAATTTATCACAAATTTCTAAGGGCCTTGTGGAAAAGTTGTAACAAAACAAGTAGGAATCACTAAAGGGCTGGATACATTTTAATTTTATAAACTGTATCATGTATCTAACAGATTAAAATAATTATGTTAAAATTATATATAAACACACTATTTTGTGAGTCTTCAAGGGCAAACCTTCTACCCTAGCAACTTTCATGCACAGAATTTACTAGGGCCAAGGCAAGGTTAAAAACATGGTACTCTCTTCATTTTATAGATGTGGAAATTTAGGCTAAAAGTTCTGTGGTTTGCCTGAAATTATACATCCATTTTGTACAATAGTTCCGATCTAATATGGCTTGCCAGTAGGCCAGTGGACACAGTGTGAAATAAAAAATTGCCTTGTCCTCGAGAAGCTTCCAGTTATTTAATGAGTTTTTACAAATATGTGAATTTTCCTACCTGCCCTGAAAGTTTCAGGGTAATGATCTCAAACATTAATTTTAATGGGGACTTAAATAGAAATCATTAAAAGTAAATGAAAATTATTGAAGTTTGGTCTTTCTCTGCAATCTGTTCTGGAAAAAAATAAAATGTTAAAGAACTTTCCTTTTAATGGCTTCCTCCAAACTTATAATAGTTATGGGATTTGCAAACTAATAACAAAAGTTTAAATGCCTTTTCCAACACGATGTAATAATCCTTGAGGGTTTTGCTGAATTTGTGTGTAATTACTTGTTCCCGTTAGCTTTTGCTCTCTAACTAAGCACCCCAAAACGCATGACTTAACGCAGGAATTTATCATGTCCCGCGAATCCGCGGTGTTTTTCCAGCTGTTTTCTCAACGTCTCCCTCCTGTGGCCACCTTCAGAAGAGGGTCAGAGGGGGCCTGACTCGGGTGCTGGAAGCCCAGGTCTCTCTCCCCAAATGGTCTTTCATCCTCTAGGAGACTCCACTTGGCGTCTGCATTTGGTGGCAGCTGGTGGGAATCCCTCCAGCCCTTGGGGTCACCTGAGCCGATGCACACCTGTCCAGAGCAAGTCACGTTGACCACGCCTAGAGTTAGGTGGGCGGGGCCGAGGGCACAAGGCTGGGGGCGGGTGGTGCGGAGTTCTCCGGCTACTGCTATTGGCCTAGCTGGGATATTTTAAAATAAGAAATGTGGGCTGGACTATGAGACCCATTATTACTTTAGTGATCTAAAAGAGTGATGCAGATATATAAGAAATTTTCCAGTGTTAAAAGTCAAGTAAAATAGAAAGTCAGAATTAATATTGTTATAATGTTATTATGTTATAAGGTCTTCTAATTCAGTGCATTTTCCTACATAGTTTTAGAATTACGTGCAGGACTCAGTAATGGTTGTGTCCTTTGGCAAGTAAACCACTTACTGGTATTTTTGCTCTTTCACAGTACCCCTTACCGCGTTCGTCTAGGGCACTTGGCATACTCTACAATTTCACATTTAATTAGATGATTTATTGTTTAAATCTGTAATCCCCACTAGGGAGTAAGATCCCTGAGGGTGAGAACTCTATGTTGTTTACCACCATATCCCTAGTACCTCCTGTAAAACCAAAACATAGCAGCTACTTAATGCATAATAATAGAAAAATTTTTAAATAATGGAGACATAGTAATAAGGCTGGTGATTCTAGATGGAAAATGTTCAAAGATTTGAGTATAGACTGATATCAGTATGAAATATTAGCAGTTAACTCATGTATTTTGATATCATTGAAATCCCTTCAAAAGGTGGCATCCTGTGAAGCGGCTTCTTTGTTCTCTCCTTATACCTGTCTCTATAACAAGTAGCACCTGGGAGAATTACCCAAGCCACTACAGCAATAACAATGATCGCCAGATAATGACTGCTTACTCACCATCAGCTACGATGTTAAACATTTAATTTATACTAGTTCTATAATTTACCCATGCAATAATCATTTAATAAAATCTTTTTCTGACAAAGTTAGAAAATGAGACATAATAAGTTAATTTTATCCAGTCATTCAATGAAAAACAGAATACATATCACATGGTGGGTCTTGGCATGATGTTATATGTGAAGTTAAACATCACACAGAGTAGAAAGCAGATATGGATCACCCAAAACTTTGATTCCAGTTCCTGGTCTCTGTTAAACTGCCGAGGTATTTACTCTGTCATATTTTCAGAATAGTAGCAAATAGGGACAAATATTTCTAAGAGAAAATTTTAATCAAACTTGAGGAACATTAGAGTGGAGAATAGACAGATTATTTTAGAAATACATACTTTTTTACAAAAATAACATAATTTTTTAAAAAATGTTAATCTTTGAAACTGAAACAGTATTTTCTATTTTTCTCATTATTTACTTTATAGGTTATTTGCATTACTCTTCATATTAAACTTATTAGTGCCAGATGTGCTCAAGTATTACCACCTTAGAACCGTACTACCTATTTTGGTTTTTTATTAAAAGGAATATAATGGGTTATTCTCACCAGATAGTTATGATTTGCTGCTGATAATATCATGAAAGCTGAACATTACATTAGAAGGCTAAATATATGAAAAGTGTGAACTAATTTTATTTAACTTTATTCATATTAAGGCTGTATTATTTAATTCTTTCACTTTTATGTTTATTGCTATGTTACTGACAAATGTATTCACAAGCTCAATTGAACAAGAGTGTAGACTCAATTTAGAGATAAATCTTTGTGAGTTTACAAATGGTAGCGCCAATGATTAAAATTGAAGTTTTCCAAATTCTCCACCAATTATTTTTCCACCACACTATGAAAAGTTCAGTTGTCATATATAATTGCTTTACTCAAAAATTCACCAACTATATGCTCAGCAGTAGGGATAAAAAAAATAAGAATAAAATAAGAAAATAAGAAAAAATAAGAAAAAAAAATAAGAAAAAAATAAGAAAAAAAATAAGAATAAAATTCAGTATGTCTATGGCACTTTATACAATTTCTTATATATTTTTTATATGGATACAAAAACAATCACTCAAAACAAACTTCCGAATTTGGTACTACTATTTTCTGTATAGAGTTTAGAGAGTTTAACTTAGTAAGTTTTAACTACCAAGCCAAAAGACCTTTACGTATTGGAATAACCAGAAACAGTATATAAAATGTCCATGTTAGGTAGGCAGCTAGAAATTAAAGATAGTATTCTAGGACAGAAGACCACATGAATGAAAAAAATATATATTCTTTGGAAATACAAAAGGTTAAATAAAAACATAAGAAAGGAGGACAAAACAAGTGGGACTCTAAAAAGCTGAAATTGTGGAAATCATCTGGACAGTATAGTGTTGCTGAAACCAAGGAAGGAATTTCAAAAAGGAAGGAGTAGGCTATTGTGTCTTGAACCAGAAATTCAAGAACACACAAAAAAAGGCCGCTACCATAAAATATGAAGTCAATTTATTCCTCTTCTCTTGTCTGCCTGGCCTGTGCAGAGGTTTCTGTATTTGACAACAAAAGGCAAGTATGGAAATGGGAGGGCATTGAATTTTCATCTTCAAAATTATTGATAGCAGAAAAAGATAAAAGAAAAATGACACATCCAAATGAATATATTATCTCAAGCCATCAGAAAGAATTTTGATGTCATTTTAGGCATCGCATTGCTTTGCTTTGTTAGCATATACATTTTCTCTATTTGTCTACTCGCTTATTTTTTCCCTTATTCTTAAGGGATGGTTTTGGTTCTGTCCATTGCTTTTTGGAGGAGTGGTTGCCATGACAACAAGGCACTCTGTCAACACAGAGACCTTTTTGCTTTGAGTCTCCATTTAATGCAAAAAGTCAATTCTATAGTTTCTGAAGGTAATTTTTCTTGATCTTTCCCATGACGACTTTTCTTCTTAACCTCTTTCTCATTCAGATAGTTTCTGAAAATCTGTTTTGTATTTCAAAACCCTTGAAATTGAACAATTGTATTTTGTTGGATGCAAACTTTTCTAAAACAAAAAGGATAGTGAATTTGAAAAGAAAAGTCAGCTGAGAGTACTCTTTAAAGGATCATCAAGCCATTGACAGAGTTGGTGCTCCTTGAAGGAACCACAAGGCAGTTTTAGATAGTTCGAGGTGACAGGAATTGAAGAATACATACTGGCAGGCTATTACCTTTGAATATCACTTTTTTTCCTTTTAAAGTAATAACTTTATTGAGGTATAATGGACAGATAACCGACTGCACATATATATAAGTACAATTTGATACGCTTTGTCATATACATATACCTGTAAACCGTCATGTCATTAAGGTAGTGAACATATACATCACCCTCAGAAGTTTCCTCCTGTTCTTTGTAATCTTTCTCTCCTACCCACCCATATCTCCTACCCCAAGCAATTACTGATCTGCTATTTACAAATGTAAACTAGTTTACATTTCAGAGATATAAATGATACATACTTTTTTCCCCCAGGATTTTTTTCACTCAGCATAATTATTTGGAGGTTCATCCATTTTTTTGCACGTATCAGTAGTTCATTCATTTATTGATGTTGAGTAGCATTCCGTAGTACAGATAAACCACAATTTGCTTATCCATTTACCTCTTGGCATTGAATGTTTCCAGTTTGAGGCTATTACAAATAAAGCTGTTACGAATATTCATGTACAACTCTTAGTATGGTCATCGACTTTCATTTCTCTTGGCTAAATACCTGGGAGTGGGATGGGTGTGTCATATAATAGGTTTATATTTAACTTTTTAAAAGACTGTCAAACTGGTTTTTCAAAGTTTTTATATCATTTTTCATTCCCCATAACGGATTGAGTTCTAGTTCCTCTAGATCCCTGTCAACATTTGGTATGGTCATTTTAATTTTAGCCATAATAGTGGGTGTAAAGTGGTTTCTCACCGTGGTATGATTTGCATTTGATTTGTATTTACCTAGTGACTAATAATGGTAAAAGTGTTTTCATGTGCTTATTTGCAATCTGTATATCTTTTTTTTGTTAAATCCTTTGCTCATTTAAAAAAAATTTTTTACTGAAGTTATTCATACATGAAAATAGATAAACAATAAGTGTGTAGTAAAAGCTGTGAACTTACAGAACATGCATGACATCATACAGGGCTCCCATACTTAGCAGTACATTTTTTTAAATATGTTTTTTATTACAGAAACTGTGAACCTACAAAACAATCATGTGTAGAATTCCCATACAACGCCCCTTCACCAACATGGCACACTTTTGTGGAACATTTCTTAAGAAATTATGAGATAATATTATCAGAATATTACCACTAATTATGGTATTTAACCTTTTGCCCTTGTGAAAATTGGATTGCTTGCTCTTTTGTTGTTGAGTTGTATGATCTCTTTATATAGAATGGAAATTAAATCCTTATGGGTTATGTGGTTTCCAAATATTTTCTCCCATTGAGTGGGCTGCCTTTCACTTTCCTGGCAAAATCTTTGGAATCATTTTGTGTTTAAGTTTGAGGAGGTCCCATTTATCCATGTTTTCTTTCATTGCTTGTACTTTCTGTGTGAGGGTTAGGAATCCACCCCCTACTACCAGGTCTTGAAGATGTTTTCCTACATTTTATAATAGGAGCTTTACGGCTCTAGCTTTTATATTTAGGTCTTTGAACCATTTTGAGTTAATTTTTATACAAACTGTGAGATAGGGGTCCTCTTTCTTTTGGATTTGGATATCCACTTCTCCCAGCACCACTTGTTGAATAGACTTTTCTGCCCAAACTGAGTAGGTTCGATAGACTAGACTAGTCAAAAATCACTTGACCATAGATGTGAGGGTCTGTTTCTGAGCCATTAATTCAATTCCATTGGTCTGTGTGTCTATTTTTATGCCAGTACCATGCTGTTTTCTAGCTAAGTAATATGATTTAAAGTCCAGACAAGATAGTCCTCCAACCTTGCTTTTCATTTTTAAAATGTTTCTGGCTATTAGTGGTGACCCTTACCGTTCTAAATAAATTTGATAATTCTGTTTTCCATTTGTTTAAGAAATGCTGGCTGGAGAGAATGTGCTTCAAGTGGTTTAGTGCCTGCTTCCCATATGGGACGTCATGGGTTCAATGCCCAGCACCCCTTAAAAAACAAACAAATGAACAAAGCAAACATGCAAACAAACAAACAAAAACTAAGGGAGCTGATGTGGCTCAGCGTTTGAGTGCCAGCTTCCCACATATGAGGTCCCAGGCTCAATCTCTGGCCCTAGCATTAAAAAAAAAAAAAAAAAGCTGGTGGAAATTTGAATCTGTATATCAGTTTGGGTAGAATTGACACCTTAATGATATTTAGTCTTCCAATCCGTGGGCAGGGAATGCTCTTCCAATTATTTAGGTCTTTTTTTATTTCTTTTAGCAATGCATTGTAATTTTCTGAATATAAGTGGTTTTCATACTTGGTTAAATTTATTCCTAAATATTTGATTCTTTCAGTCACTATTATAAATGGAATTTTTTTCCTGACTTCCTCTTCAGATTGGGCATTACTAGTGTATAGAAACACTACTGATTTTTACATATTGATCTTGTATCCTGACACTCTACTGAAATATTTTATTAGCTCTAGCAACTTTGTTGTAGAATTTTTGGGACTTTCTAGGTATAGAATCATATCATCTGTGAATAGTGAAAGTTTTACTTCTTTTTTGATTTGGATGCCTTTTATCTATTTTTCTGGCTGGATTTCTCTATCTAGAACCTCAAGCACTATATTGAACAACAGTGGTGACAGTTGTCTTGTTCCTGATCTCAACAGGAACGCTTTCAGTCTTTCACATATGAGAGCATTGCTAAGGATGGGTTTTTCATATATGGTCTTTATCATGTTGAGAAAATTTCTGTCAATTCCTCTCTTTTGTAGTATTTTTATCAAGAAAGGATGCTGTATTTTGTTAAATACTTTTTCTGCATCAATGAGATCTTGTGATTTTTCTTCCTTGATTTATTAATATGGTGTATTATGCTGATTGATTTTCTTGTGTTGAAACACCCCTACGTGCCTGGTATAAAACCTAATTGATCATGGTGAATAATTCTTTTAAAGTGTTGTTGAATTCGATTTGCAAGTATTTTGTTGAGGATTTTTCATCTGTATTCATTAGGGAAATGGGTCTGTAACTTACTTTTTCCATGATATCCTTATCTATCTTTGGTATTAGGGTGATATTGGCTTCATAGAATGAGTTTGGTAGTATTCCTTCTTGTTCAATTTTTTAAAAAAGCTTGAGTAAGATTGGTATTAAATCTTCTTTGATGCTTGATAGAACTCACCTGTGAAACCATCTAGTCCTGGACTTTTCATTTTGGAGAATTGTTTGATGACTGTTTTAATCTCTTTATGTGTGATTGGTTTGTTGAGGTCTTCTATTTCTTCTAGGGTCAGTGTACTTGCTTGTATGTTCCTAGGAATTTTTTTTTCCATTTCATCTACATTGTCTATTTTATTGGCATACAGTTGTTGATAGTATCCGCTTATGATCTCTTTTATTTCTGTGGGGTCAATAGTAATGTCCCCATTTTCATTTTTTATTTTTTTTAATTTGCATCTTCTCTCCATTTTTCTTTGTCAGTGTAGCTAAGGGTTTGTTGCTTTTGTTAATCTTAAAGAATGAACTTTTGGTTTTATTAATTCTCTCCATTGTTTCTTTGTTCTCAATTTCCTTTATTTCTGCTCTGATCTTTGTTATTTCATTCCCTCTATTGCTTTGGGAATAGTGTGCTGTACTTTTTCTAGTTCCTCCATCTCTGTACTTTTGATTTTAGCTCTTTCTTCTTTTTTAAATATTAGGACTATATACTTTGAGGACTATAAATTCCCATGTCAGCACTACCTTCACTGCATCCCATAGGTTCTGTATGTTGTGTTCTCATTTTCATTCATCTCCAGATATTTATTGATTTCTCTTGCTATCTCTTCTTTGACCCACTGGTGAATGTGCATTAAGAGTGTGTTGTTTAATCTCCATATATGTGTAAATTTTCCTTTTTTCCACTTATGGAGATTTCCAACTTTTTTCTATTATGATCAGAGAAAGTGCTTTGTATAATTTTGATCTTGTTGACTTTATTGAGATCTGCTTTGTGACCCAACATATGGTCTACCCTGGAGAAAGATCCATGAGCACTTGAGAAGAATGTATATCCCACTGTTTTGGGGCCATATTCTGTATATGTCTATTAGGTTTAGTCCATTTGTCATATTATTCAAGCTCTCTGTTTCTTTATTGATCTCTGCCCAGATGTTCTATGAAATGCTGAGAGTGGTGTTTTGAAGTCACCACTATTATTGTAAAGATATCTATTTCTCTCTTCAGTTTTGCCGGTGTTTGCCTTATGTATCTTGGAGCATCCTAGTTAACTACATATACATTTATGATTGTTATTTCTTCCTGGTGAATTGTGCCTTTTATTGATATATAATGTCCCTCCTTGTCTCTAATAACAGTTCAATATAAGTATAGCTACTCCAGCTTTTTTTGTTGTTGTTGTTACCACATGTATGGAATATCTTTCTCCAGCCTTTCACTTTCAATCTATTGGTATCCTTGTATCTCAGGTGAGTCTCTTGTAGACAACCTATAGATGGCTCATATTTCTTATCCATTCTTCCAGTCTGTGTCTTTTGATTAGGGAGTGTAATCCATTAACATTCAATGTTATTATTCTAAAGGCAGTCCTTATTCACCAATTTTGACCTTTGGGTGTTATCTGTCATATTTTATTTTCTCTACTCTTTTTACACTTTTAGTTACTTTTACTGATATAATCTTCATTTCTAGATTCTCTTCCAAGCCTCTGTTTCCTGTCTTTTCTTTTCAGGCTGTAGCATTCCCTTCAGTATTTCCTGGAAAGTTGATCTCTTGGTTACAAACTCTCAGTTTCTGTTTATCTGTGAATATTCTAAACTTGCCCTCATTTTTGAAAGACTGTCTTGCCAGATATAAGATTCTAGTCTGGAAGTTTTTCTCTGGCAGGATATAAATATATCATATCACTGCCTTCTTGCCTCCATGGTTTCTGTTGAGAAATCAGTGCATAATCTTATTGGGTATCCCTTGTATGTTATGTATTGCTTTTTCTTGCTGCACTCAGAATTCTTTGGCATTTGACATTCTGATTAGTATGTGTTTCAGAGTTGGGCTCTTAAGGTGTATTCAGATGGGAGTACACTGTGCTTCCTGGCCACAGATATCTGTGTCTTCTATCAATAGGGTTGGGAAATTTTCAACCATTATTTCTATATTAAAAATATGGAATGCTTCATATGTCATCCTTGTGCAGATGCCATTCTAATCTTCTCTATCATTCCAATTTTAGTATATGTGCTACTGGAGCAAGCACTAAATACCACTTTTGGAATATGAGTGAATGTTAAATATCCAGAAATGAACACCTTTGAAATATTAAGGACTTCTTGTAGATAATTATTATGAGAATAAATTACTCCCTTATGCACAAAGCTATCTGCACCAATCTCTAGGACTAAACTGAAGCCTTTCTGTCATGTTTCTAAGCAAGGAATTGAGAAGACTTAAAATGACAGCTTTAATTTAATATTTTGACAAAAGAGTTCATCTCTAAAAAATGTAGACTTCTCTGGTACCTACATTTCTTATGCTGCCTTTCCAACTATTTCTTCTTTTAACATTTGAGATTAAATGTCTAAGTTTTGTTGTAGTACCTACCGTAAAAAGTTCCCATGGTGCTAAACCATACCAATTAAATGAGTGGATATTCCTGATTGGTAATGTGTGATCACATCACCTCTGAGTTGCATGCTATCATCATAAAGGTGATAGAACTGTATTTTAGAGTATATCCTCAAGGAACATAGCTAGGCATTTTCATTTAATTATTTTAATAAAATACTTAGTGGTTGATTTTTTCTATTCAATAAATGTTTGGATATCTCCTATGTGCCAAGCTATAAGATACGTATCTTTCATAGAGTAGAAAAGAAGACAGACAAGGTCCTTACTCTAATGGAACGTACATTTCTACTTAATATGAAATAATACATTTGCTGTCAATTTCAAAATATAATGGGCTCAGAGGATCATGTTAATAGTTTGAGAAAACGTTATGCTTGCGTGTGTGTGAATGTGTGTTCAGATAATCGGGTATCATCAGCCCATTAATTTGAAAACACTCTCTCTTTTAGTCCTTACCTATAATCTGCAATCTGTTTCCAGTTACTTGGTAGGTAAATATTTATTTAATGTCCTTTTTATTCAAATGGACTGTAATTATTGCTATGGGGTGTATTAAAATTAAGAAAAATTCAATTCTGAAGAGACAAAACATATTATGTTATGTATAAGTAAGATAAATGTTAGTAGTCACTAGAGTTCAAAGACAGAAGCTGTTGTTTTACCTGGTGCATGAAAGATGGATTAAAAAAAACGAAGTAGGATTTGATGTGGAACATTAAGAATGGAAAGAATTATGGAAGTACAAAAGAAGATGGATAGAAAACAATTACTCCTGCCCCTAATAATCTTACTGATTTATAGAGGAAGCAAAAGTTAAACAGGGTCATTACAGAATTTTATAAAATTACATACCTCCTCAAATATGTTTAAATTGACATATACATTTTAAATCAAGTTTAACTTCAAGAGCTATAATTTATATATATTGTAAATATTGACATTATAAAAGAAATTGTAATATCACTTGAATGAATATGGCCAGTGAAATTAAAATACAATAGCAATCTGATAACCATCATCATGTGATTAAAAAATAAGTGATCACACTTTTCTTTAACAGTCAGCAATTTTCCATTTCTCCTTGAACTAAAAGTTTTGCTCACTTCCCCTACAAGAATTTAAATGAATGTAAAATATTTTATTCTTCATTACTTCCAGTGACCATTTTTATCATAGTTCTTATTAACAAAATTATGTACATGAGTGAACTCTTCTTATAAATTTCTTATACCATGAGACATTAAATGTTAATGTTTATGAGTTAGGTAATCATTACAATAATTATTAATATACAGCTTATCAAACTATAGAAACATTAAAATATTATAAATTATTAATAAAATATTATTGGCAGTGTACCTCTAAATAAGGTAAATGAGCTTTGTATCGTTAGTTTCAGTATCCATGGAGGGATACTAGTATTTGCTTGGAAATTACAAGTTTCAGTATTAATTCTATTCCTATTTTTCTGTTATATATTTAAGTGCTGAAAAACGGTGTATTGAAATAAGTAGATAAAAGTAAAAGGAATTTTGAAGTATCAATGTCATTTAATTATTTTAAATACTTCAGTATTATGTGTTAAATTTCCGATAGAGATCTATCATCGAAATTCATCTTTAACAATTGTGGATTGAAGCTGTATGTACCCTAGGAAAACTTGTTCGCAAACCTAATCAGTTCCTGTGGGTGTGAACCCATTGTGACTAGGAAATCTGATGAGGTTACTTCAGTTAACCTGTGTCCTGCCTCAGTCAGGATGGGAATTCTCTTCGTGGAACTCTTTATAAGTAAATGGAATTCAGACAGAGGGAGTGAGCCACAGAGAGAACAACTATAAGCTGAACCTCAACAGAACCTGGAGGAGAAGGCAGGTCTTGGAGATGCCACCATGTGCTTTGCCATCTGCCAAGCCAAGGACCCCAAATCACCAGCCCCTGCCCCAGAATGCCATTCTTCAGGGAAAAAGTATTGTTTTGTTGGTGCCTTGGTTTGGACTTTCTTTTAGCCTCACAACCATTAACAAATCTAGGTCCATTGTTTAAGCTGAACCATTGCCCTAGAATTTGCTTCAGTAGCATAGGAAACTAAAACTCTGACCCAATAGTTTGGGGTCAGGAGAAGTAATTTATTAGGCAGTGGTATGCATCTGCATGTCTAGGAGATGAGCAGTAATACAATGTGCCTGAGGAAATGCACTTAGTTCTGTGTGATCTGAGAAGTGTATTCAAGGTGTGGTAAGCCATGTAAACCAGGTTGTGATGTACAGACTTACCTGAGAAAAATGGTAAGCTACTGAATGATTTTTAACTGGGGGGATAGTTTCTATGCTTGTTTGGTTTCTTTTTGTTTTGTTTTGTTTCTGTTTGGTCTTAGGACCTTCTGGGTGCAATAAGGAAAATATATCCTGAGGAATATTAGCCAAAAGGGAGATCACTTAACACATGCATGGAGTAATCAAGAAAGAAATTATGGTTATTGAAATGAACTGATGACCAAAAAGATGAAGAAAAACTGTCAAGTTTGAGAGACTAAACTTGGAAATTAATTGTGGTGAATGAGGAAATTTTATTTTTGTCACTGGATATTATTGAGAAGTTAGATTGAGAATAGATTATGAAGGTTTTGGATGAAAATTGAGTGAATTTTGAGTGTATCCCCTAAGCACATGGAAACATTTGAAAGTTTTTAAGCAGTAAGTGGAATGTGATTCAAATGGCATTTTAGTAGTATTAATATTATTGAATTATGCAATGAAAATTGAACTGTAAGAATACTGGAAGAAGTAAGTTTAGTTTTTAGTGAAAATGGCCTAAATGGTACATAGAGGGAATTAAAAGGATAGCTTTGATCTAAGAGTTGTGCAAAAGAAAATATGAAAGGATATGATGAATTCAACTACGCAACAAATGTTTTGGGTTTTTTTTTTCCATCCTGTTAAGTGCTGCTCACTGTGTTGGGACTAGCAGTAGAGCATTAGGTCTCTAACCTAATGGAGCTTAAGGTTTAGTGAAAAAGAAAAAATGAAATGTGTGTGTGTATATATATATATATTGAAAATGAAAGTTTGTACTATTAATAAAAGCAAGGAAATTAGGAGGGGAGTTATCTTAAAGGAAAAATGATTTTAGTTTGATTCTGTGTGAAGTGAAGTTAGTGGGTTATCATGGGAATATTCATTACACAGTAGGATTTGTAAGACTAAAGTGAAATGTAATTGTATTCCAAATAGGATAGGAGGTCTTATGTGAAACCAGAATATGTAAAATCTCAGCAAAACCATGAAGCATCTTTTAATGTAATAGAAATTTCTTGAAAATAATCTTACAAAAAACACATATTATAGTAGAAAGAGTATTTACCATGAATCATTCAGAGGTATTGTTGCTTTGTCATATGTTTCTAGACATACTATTCTTCCTTCCATCCTTTTCAGGAAAGGCATATTTACTCTCTCCAAATATTAGAAATATTTTGATGAACAAAAGCATAAGGAACACTAAAAGATAATAATTTTATAATGTTTAGAGTATAAATTATGACCTTGAATAAAATGTATAGTTTATATGTAGAAAGAAGAGTTAGAAAGTAAAACGATTACTTGCTTCTGGATCTACCCTCCTCCCTGAAATGAAAAAAGAACTGGGAAAAATATCTAAATCAGTGGTTTTCAGATAATCGACATTTGACAATCTTGAATGAGGGGTAACTGGAATTTTCATACACTGTAAAATGATACAGCCATTTTGTAAAGCACAATAGCAGTTTTTAATCTGTTAAGACTATCCTGTCCAAATGATCCACCCATTCAAAATGTTAGGTATTCACCAAAGAGAAATAAAAATAAATGTCGAAATGAAGATTTGCACAACGTATTCTTAGGAGGTTTATTTGTAATAGTCAAAATATAAGCAACCCAAATGTCCACTAGCAATTGAATGGATAATCACGTTGTGGTACATCCACACAATGGAACATTAATCAACATTAAAAACTAATGAAAGAGTAATATACTCAAAAACATTAAAAACTAATGAAATAGTCATGTGCTGAAAAACATAGGTGGATCAAAGTGTAGTTATATAAGTAGAATAAACCAGGAAAAATGATTTACATATGTATGTTTTCATTTATCTGAAATTCTTAAAATATGCACATATTTTAAGTGACAGAAAGCGGGTCAATTTTAGGAAAGGTGTATCTGTAAACTTAGGGCCCTAAGGAGAGGGCCTATGATGGTAGAAGTAGTAGGTGGGGTTAGCAAGGGCCAGTAGGAAATGTTTGGAGGTCTCAGGTATGCTAATTATACAGTGACATTACACTGAAGTAACATATGTTAAAATATATCAGTTTAAACACTTTAAATATGGCAGTCTCGTGTAAGTTGATTATATTTCAATAAATTTTCTCTCTCTTTTTTTTTTTTTTTTGAAGAGGACACATGTACAGAATTCATCCTCAGATATTTTCTTAGAATTCCCGAGAAACAGCAGAACTGGTGCTTTGATCCCAGAGTTTTCAAGACTGCCTTGTCAAAACACCTCTGCTCACATTTCCCCAGTGTCTTCTCAATTATGCTTCCATCGTTCAGGGAAGTCAGCAGTCCTTCGCATCAGTTGTGGGTGATTCCTGAAGGATCTTCTATAATCAAAATAATGGTTTGAAGAGATGATTCCTGTCTTTTTCTTGTCTGCCTCAGCCATAGGTATCTGTAATACCTATCTCATAAGTATATTAAGGACAAACACTAATCCCTGTCAAACAAGTCAGAGGTACTTATACCTGGAGAAACGAGGTACTGGCCTATTTTCTTACATTTATTCAAAGTATACTACCTAATGCCTATTTTAATCTTGCCATTTTTCCCTAGCACAGCGTAATGATATATGCCTTTGATATGTAACTCTATACCATGGCCCTTCTAGACAGATCCTTCTAGAACACAGCCTAGAAAGGTCTGAATTCTAAGTCTATTCAATTTTCTCTTCTCTTAAGGGAGTGTAATCCCACTCCTAAAGAGTAATATTTTACTCTAACCTTGGAACTGTCTCTTCAACTTCCTTTTCCATGTCTGAGACACAGAGAAACTATCGAAGTTGGAAACAACTGAACTCAGACTTTTGGACTGTATTTCTTGTGGCCACTGAAGTTTAATGTAAAGGAAGCCATATCTGGCAGCCTGCCAACTTTTATCTGAATGTTGATGTGTAAGCATGGCATCACACAGAAGCATGCTTAGGTACTTTCCATCCACTTCAGCTATCATTGCAAGGCCAGACCTTAGAAGAGACAGAAGTTAGGACCAAACAACTCCGTTTCTCTTGTCAAACCCATGGTCTGGAGCACAATCCCCTTCCCTCACTTTTCTCACTTCTGGGAATTTAAGATTTACCGTAAACTGTTTAAGTTTCCTAGGCTACTTAGAGCGATATACCATGAAATGGTTTTGCTTGAACAATGGGCATTTACTAGTTTAAAAGCTTACAGTTTTGAGGCTGTGAAAATGTCCACATCCAGGTTATGCTTTCTTCCCAGAGACCGGCTGCCGGCGATCCTTGACTCCTCTGCCACGTGGAAGGCTCGCGGTGGTGTCTGCTGGTCTCTCCCTTCTCTTCTGGGTTTTATTGCTTTCATCTTCTGGCTTCTGTGGTTTTTTCTCTCTTGGTGTTTATTCCACTTATGAAAGACTCCAGTAAAAGGATTAAGATCGTCCAGAATGAGGCAGGGCACAACTTAACTGAAGTAGCCTCATCACAACATCCTGCTTACAATGGGCTTATACCCCCAGCAATGGAATCTCTTCAAGAATATGCTTCTCTGGGGTACACACAATTTCAAACCACCATATACCCAAGTTACTTATTTCTGTACTTAATCCGTAGATGCCTAGCCTTGTTAGATATGTGGTGAAACGTGAGCAAATACCAGCTCAGAAAGACCAAACATGGCAGTAAACTACAGCAGAGTGCAGTGTGACTCACGCTCCATATTTACTTTCCGTCTTGTCCACCGTTCATGGGGTTTGGTAGATGGTTAGGTTATATAAGATGTGTCTAAATTTATGCTGTCTTACTTGCTTAATTATTATAATAATTTCCTTAACATCTGTCTCAGTGTTTGTAAACTCCGTGATAGCAGCGGCCACAGCTGTTTGGTTCAGCACTGGGTTCACAACCTAATATGTACGTGAACTGACTGACAGCACTATGTAATGGAGAGAGAAATAAACATTTATCAAACACAGGGGTAAATTCTGGATAATTTTAACAGGTATTTCTCAATAAATTGCTACTGATCTTTTGCAGGACAATTCTTCCTCAGGCAGGTCTGAAATGCATTCGTTTTATCAATTCTTCCCCCCTCCCATTAAATATCAACAGTGCCATCCACTCAGAATTAAAATAGTGTCCTCCACATTTCTAAATGTCCCCTACTACAACCCTGTTTGTAACCCACAAGGGTGGAAGGAGAGAGTACAGCCTAACTCGCCTGAGAAAATAATGTCTGCACAATACACTTGTCAATTTCCTCATGAAATGTATTTGTATACAAACATTTGTTTACTAAATAAAATTATAAGTATACTACAGAGTATTAAGCTATTGCTTAGCCCTTTGGGAAATTCAATACAGTAGTGAATTCCCTAATGGTACCAAACCTATTAAAAGTTATGTTTGAACCGAAAGGGAGCATTTTCTTTTGTAGCTTTTTTTTTTTATTTGAGATTTATACCATTTACAAAATATACACATTTTTCCATGTCTGTATATTCTGCTATAACACTAACAGTGCTCAGGAATCTCCTGCCCATTGCCTCTCTTTAAAATAGTTTATAGAATTAGTTTATTATATCCGAATAATTATCCACTGTAATCAATTACAAATAAATTCAGTATGTTTCCCTTCTAGATGAATTCTGATTAGAAGGCATTTCTTACACGCATGTGCTATTTGTCCTGTCTAACAAGGTAGGTAGGCATTAATCATTTATAGCTATTGTGTATTTAAAATGTGGCTGCTGTGACTGAAACATTGGATATTTAATTAAGTTTAGATAGCTTAACATGGTTTGTGGCTACCAGATTGCAAAGTTCAGTTCCAGATTCACTGGGAAGTTCTATTCATTGCAGTTTGTAAGATCTCTTTCTGTAGCAGCATTGCTGAACCATTGATGAAATTCTAAAAATAACTTAGGCAATTTCAAACAGCAGAATTGATGGAAGTCTGTATTATGTTCCATGAGAAAATGTAGAAGAAACAATTGCATAATAAATGAAAGCATTCTTTCTTTTTTTTTTCTCCTCACATTTTGCAAAACACCTCACAAATTAGCAAAGAATTCGAGAGACGTCTTCACTTTAGTAACTGATATTAATGAGCACTATAGGGATTTGTTATGGAAGAAACACAAGGTTACCAGCTTTCCACTGCTGCAAGTTATGCATAGGAAGTAGCCCCAGCTAGTACTGTGATGAGCAAAGGACAAATATTGGAAGAAAGTTCTTCTTTTGAAAAAAAAATAAAAATAGTAATAATGACATTGATACTCAGTGAAGAGAAAACTGGAATTATTCTTCAGAGACTTAGCAGTGCTGATTTCACCTACTTGGTGCTACTTGAGACCTATAGTTGTCACACTGTGTTACTGTCCACTAACTACTTTGTGGGAAATCATTGATTTGGAGATTGGGATTACAGGAGTATAGTCAAAAATTCCAATTAGAAAATTCAACAGGAGGAGGAGTGAGTAATCTGAATTTCAGTGAAGATTTGGACTGTGCTATACTTTGAAAAAGCATCTGATATCCCAAGCTAGTGCATTATATAATGAACATATAATATGTAAGACAGAATCAAGCCTTTATATCTGTATAAACAGGAAAAAAATAATAGCATTTAATGTATTATAGTTTCTCTTGCATGATTTGTAATAATTGTTACACTAAAATACCTATGGCTTTTGAAGTGAGAAATGCAAAGTTCTCATTTGGGTTATTACAAATTAATTCTTTTTTTTTTTTTTTTTTAATGGTTTCAATTTTATTTTATTTTATTTTTTTTATTGACTTTGTAATAATATTACATTAAAAATATATATGTGAGGTCCCATTCAACCCCACCCCCCCACCCCCCCTCTCCCCCCCCAACAACACTCGTTCCCATCATCATGACACATCCATTGGATTTGGTAAGTACATCTTTGGGCACCTCTGCACCTCATAGACAATGGTCCACATCATGGCCCATACTCTCCTCCATTCCATCCAGTGAGCCCTGTGAGGATCCACGATGTCCGGTGATCACCCCCGAGGCGCCATCCAGGGCAGCTCCACGTCCCAAATACGCCCCCACCTCTCATCTCTTCCTGCCCTTCCCCATACCCATCGTCCACCATGTCCACTTTTCCCAATCCAATGCCACCTCTTCTATGTGGACATTGGATTGGTTGTGTCCATTGCACCTCTATGTCGAGAGGAGGCTCAGATTCCACATGGATGCTGGCTGCCATCCTCCCATTTTCAGTTGTAATCACTCTAGGCTCCATGGTGTGGTGATTGTCCTTCTTCAACTCCATCTTAGCTGAGTGTGGTAAGTCCAATAAATCAGATTGTAGGTGCTGGAGTCTGTTGAGGCTCAGGACCTGGCTATCACATTATCAGTCCAGAGATTCAAATCCCCTAACTATATCTTAAAACCCAACGTTAACTGCACCTCCAGCAGATTAGTATGAAAGTCTTATGAAGGGAGATCCCATCTGAGTCCAGATTCATCACACATAAACACCATTTCCAGAGAGGGGCCATCTGCCCTGGTAGTAAACCCCATCGGCCATGACCATAACTCTCATGGGTCTCTTTAGCCTTCATAGGAACCAATATCTGGGGGTTGTATCTGCTTTATCTGTCTCTCTGACTCTGCTCAGTTGTGCATGAGGGCAATCCTTCTGCCAGCCTCCAGACTCTTTTTTAGAAACTCGTAGCCATATAAACTCATTTCTCCTTTCCATTTCCCCCTTACTTTAGGTCAAACAGCATTTTAAAGTCATGTTGTTTTATGTAGACATGGATATTCTGTTGATCCGCATTGAACCTTCCATATAAGGTCCTTTTCCAGTTGCATCATCAGTTGGTATTTGATAGTGGTCCCTCGGTGCCAGGGAGGCTCATCCCCGGGTGTCATGTCCCACGCTGGAGGGAAGGCATTGCATTTACATGCTGAGTTTGGCTTCGAGACTGGCCACATTTGAGTAACATGAAGGCTGACAGGAGGAAATTCCCAGGCACAATGTTGCTCTAGGCCTTGTTCTTGTTTTAGGTTTATCAGCTCACAAGCATAGTCATTAGCATCAGGGGCTCACTGTTGAACCCTCACTCCCTCCCGGTCCCCGCCGCTGTACCTGGGAGACTATCGCTGCTCCCCTAGGGACCACGACAGAGCACCACTGGCCAGGAACCCAGTAACCCCCCTGCTGGGTTTTTAATTGTTGCCACTATGAGTATATCCAATCATTACCATGCACCCTGGACATATGTTCTGTACAGCTCCCTGTCAGCCATATATCACCTGTCATTGGTATACAAATTAATTCTTATTCTGTAAATAAGTCTAAATATTTAAAGCCAAAGAAATCAAGCTAGTGGTTTTTTACTCCTCTTCAGAATGTTGTATTATTATGTTAAATGGCATTTTTTAAAAACAAAGTGATATATTAATTTTTCTAATTATAAAAATGAATCTGCTCATTAGAATGAAATTAAGAAGAAAAAATATTCTTTATCCTCAAAACTGATAGTATTCTAATAAACATACTGCAATGTTAATGCCCTTTACTAATTTCTTTAATCAAGTTTGTCATTTTCCTCCATGTTACAAGAGACAGATGTAGCTGTTGAAAAAGTCTTGGGGAATACATTGTGGCTTAACAGGCAGAAGTAAACAAAGTATTCCTTGGACTCTCCATTAGTGATTTCTAAATTCAGAATATCCATTTGGGGAGTATCATGTTCTGCCTTTGAGCATAAGCACAATTTCTTTGAAGTATGTTCATTTTATAAAACACTAAACAGCTGTTCCATTTGGGAGAATTGGGGATAAGTGAGCACATTTTAGCACTGGAAGTGGTTGGCATAATCCTAGATATTCATCTTTTCGGAAAAGATTCCAGCTTTTCATTTTAAATCACAAATTTCTCCATCAAACATTTTTACTGAAGGTCTACTTTCAAAGTATTCAGTAGACTTGGATCAAAAATTGGCAAATAGATCTAAATATACTGACATGTTGAAATGAACATTATACTAAGGAGATCCTGTCTACATTTCCCATGCTTTATGGCTATGACTTCTTGGTTCCTCGAAAAATAACAGGAGAAAGTGGCTGTTCCTTTAGGTTATAAGCATTGAATTCCAATCATGCACTCTGGGATGTTTTTAAACCTTCACCAAAAGTTATTTGTATAGACTATTTATAGACTATTTCCTGTCACTAACCACTTACTGTTGAGTTAGATCTAGTCCATTTTCTCTTTGTTCTTGTTCCAATATAAGATTGTAAAAGAATAGTAAGACCAAAGCAAGATAGCCTGCATTTTGTAATCACAATAAACTGGCAATTCTCAACAATGCCAGTGATAATATGTCATTAAAAATTTTTAATTCTTCAGTTTTTTCTTGTTTGCATACTCATCTCTATGTAAAATAAAATGTTTGCTGTCTTTTACCTTCTCCAATTCTATAATTCTTATTTTGTATTTCCTTTTATTATATTTACCATCAAGGTTTCTCTTGTTTAGAATACTGTTTGTTCATTCATCACTATTGGATAGATAGATTCTCCATTTTTTCCTTCAAGATACTGATTAGAGTTCATTCTTTTCTTGATAATCACCAACACCTGTTTAAATATTGCTATTCCTTTCTTACTCATCTTAAAATTCTTTGTCTTTTTTGTATTTAATATATACTGATGTCTTTATATTTCACTGTATTTTGATTTCATGTTAGACAGTTTTCTTCTCATGACTTTTTGCTCATATTTTAAAAGCACTGTGCACTTTTATGTTATAGCTAGGATAGAAAACAGATTTCTAAAATTTTCTTTCGATTGCTACTATAAATCAGTTTCCAGGATGGCTCTGCATGTTCTTTTTGGTAAGATATTTTTAATAATCCCTTTGTTATTAATTTTATCTCTTTGCAGTTTGATGAGGTATCCTCATCTGTATGCAGTTGTTACCAATAGATGAAGAGAGTGAATTGCATACAGCCTCGTCAGTGACCAGGCTGGGAACTAGCGGACTCCCCTCTTAGATACTTTGCTAACACAGCTATTAGTTAACTTCCTGGTGCCTGGTAAGCACTGACACACCCATACTGACTGCTTCCTGGACGTGGGTGGGATCTTCTGGCCCATTTTCTTAGTGTCTGATACTCTGAACTCTTGCGGTGCGTGAGGAGCTACGATGCCTGACGTGAACCATGTCTAGAGCCCGTCCTGTCTCTGTCCTCGCCGAGAACACTTTGTTTCTGAGGCTGAAACCCAGTCAGAACTCGTGATGAACCACTCCCCCATCCCTGCCCCCAGCGCTCTGGATGGTCCCTTCCGTGAACCAACGCACTGAGCTCTGCCTCACACAGCCGTGCTGTCCTGGGCTTTGTGACGAATGGCTGCCCATACAAGCAGTGCAGGGCTTGCTAAACTTCTTTCAGGCCCCATTCTTTCTACTCTCCAGGTTGTGTATTGATCTAACTTTAAGTGAGAATGTATGTTTTCATTTTTTTCTTGTATTCTCATGAATATTTCAGTGGAGAGTTTGAAGAGATTCATTGAATGTCTATTGCTAGAAACCATTTCATATAAATATTTTTTTAGAATTTTCTTGGAATAACTTTCATAAGTCGGTCTAATAGATGGAAGAAGCATGTGACATTCCAAATTAATTTTACTTATCTTTGATATTTATTCCTTGCTTTCTCAACAATAATACCCTGTTAGTTGCAAGAGTTTTAGGAAGTTTAAAATTAGCTTTTGTTCTCTAAGTAAGTTGCTGTAGTATTAGTGAAAAAAAAAAAAGCTGTATGTTAAATCTAATATTGCTTTAAAATGTCATTGTTAATAAAAAATGACTATACTTATAATTTTAGTAACTTCAAGAAGCAATTAATTATGTCCTCAGCCCATTTATATTGACTCAAAAATATGAACTATCACATTTTCCATAATATTTGACCTATTAATGATGTCACTATTGAAGGTTTAATTTTCATCCAGTCATATTATGGAGTATTCATTCTACAGTTTTTATCTTGTCTTAGAATTAAAGATTTCTTATAGTCTGTGGAGATCTACTTATATGAAACTACTTTGAAACTACATTAATATTTATTTCTGTTACCAAAAAAAAGTCGAATTTAATCATCGTTCTCTCTCCTATTTTTTTTAATTACTGTCCATATTTCTAAACTTTCACTGAACTTTTGATCTTCCTAGGATAATATTTTATAACTCTGCATTCCCTCCGACCCACAAAGTAGTTTAAACATAATAGACACTCAATGATCTTTTATTTTTTGTTCGTAAATGAAATGGAAGAAATTTTTTAATTCTTAAGGATATGAATTACAGCACTATTAAGATTTTATTTCACAATAGTTATGAATATATTATAAATATACTATATATATATATATACAGGTTGTTCTTTTTGTTCTTAACTTGGTTCTGACACTAAAAAGCTATGCACCTTTCAGCAAATCTCAATTTTCCGGAAAAGTTAGGAAGTTGAAGAAGCAATAGCTAATCCATAATAGTATTTCTCCCACCTGTTTTATGAATAACGATGATAACATGACTGATAATAATAACTATAATTTAGAGACTGACAGGCTTTAATCCTTAAAACGGGCCTCTCCATTCAGGAGAAGAAACCGAGGTTCGTAGAGTTCAGTCAGCTCGTCCCAGGCAGCATGTCCAGTAAGTACTGAGCCAGGACTTTAGCCGAGACTGGGCTATGGGAGAGCTCTTCCACAGTGTTCACTCTGAGTTCACTTGAGGTGGTGAAGCCGTGCTCTTAGGGTCACTGAATGTTGATGCTGTAAGTGCTGCTCAGCAGGTGTCTTCTTCATCTCTCCTCAGCTGGATTCCCGTTATCTGAGGAGCCTTTCTCACGTTATCCAAACCCACAGCCACTCCTTCCATAGCCTGGGCTCATGACCAGAAAGTTACAATGACGGGGGCCTTCAGTTCTCACCTTTAAACGTTTATCTGTGTTTTCCTCCTTCTGCTTCTCCATTTCCCTCTCTCGGTGGAAATAGTTTCTCCTCTTTCCAAAGTGGCCTCTCTCTATGCTCTTAATTCTAACCCAGATTCCTCTCTCTAGTACTTTTTAATGAAGAGAGAGAAAGAAAATGAAATGTCTTCAATTTATTTAATTTTCTTACTTTTCCTCTCTACTGGCTTTTTTTTTCCAAGTAGAAAATTGTAAAGAAACTGTCATTTTACCACTTTGTATGAATACACATCTGAAACTCCTCAGCTTCGATTAACGGCCTCCTCAGCTGTTTGCCCAGATTATGTATCCGGATTGATTTATGAAAAGGAAAGACTTCAAATTATGTATATAAAGTTCAAAAAGACCCATATTCGTATGGTAAATTTTGGAGACGTGCATAAATTTTTATTTTAAAATAAAAATAAATTGGAAATTCAAGACTGTAAAAGGTTTTTATCATTAAAATTATATTCCAAGTAAGCTTCCAATTGAACATTTTAATATGCTTTCACACAAACGTAGCAGAAATTTAATAAGTAAAAGGTTGGGTGGCCATGATTTGTGGCTGTACATCTCCATGATTCAAGGATTGCTGTCACCCCAGAAATAATTATCACTGACACGTTCATGTTTAGGTTCAAATTAATAGCTACACATACTTCCAAGATGAGGCAGCCGTGCTGTGAATGGCAGGGAGCTCCCAGTCCCACTTTATAAACACTTCAGATAGTTTATTGGAACGACTACAAAAATGCATTTAATATTTACAGTATGTTGCTAATAAAAGTAAAGAAAAATTACCATGTAATATCATCCTCAAAATTACAATAAAAAGGCACAGTATCATCATTCACAATGATATTTTATGCCCCCATGAAACATCCACCTGCTTCAAAAATGTAAAACCTCTTCCAAATGCAATCAAGCAATGTGAACAATCTGCAAATCCTAAAATTGGGATCACAGGAGCACTAGAATCCTGTTAGAAATAGTATTTACTTTCATGAATTTTCTGTCTGGATCATATTTCCACCTCCCTTCTTCTACCTTGACTTAACACTACGCATCCTTCAAGATTCACTTCCGCAGGACTCTTCCTTTCTGAGCTAAATCAACCATTTCTGTAACAGAAAGGAAGGTTAGCTAAGAGAGTAAGGGCAAAGACTGCTTATAACCACAGCTTTGCCTTTAAAAGCAGCACACCTTGAGCAAGTTGTTTGAAATCGCTGTACTTCGTTCACTCACCTGTACCTGGGATGGTATACTGTTAACAACTGAAATATTTACAGCATGTAAAAAGTACCCAGGGAAGGCTGTGTGTGGGTGACTCTTATTCTCATGTTCTTCCATGGCACCGTGCACTTCCCTGTCATGGCATTAGCCACTCTGTAATTACTGCTTGTTTAATTGACTCTTCTTCCAGAAATACCATAAAGTTCGTTCAACAGGACCCGTACCTCTCTTATTGCCACAGTATTCCTAATGCTTCCATGGTACCTAACATATCGTTAGTGCTTAATGCATGTTTGCTGAATGAGTTACTCTCTCCTCTATCATAAGTACTATAGTAGAAGGTTTGTACATGTTATCTTTTTGAAATATCACAACAAGCCAGCAGAAATCATGTCATATTTTATAAATAAGAAAACTGGTTGCAAAACCAATCCAGGTGAACTGGATTTCATGTCACAGGTTCATTACTGCATCATGATGCTTCTCATTGAGAGGCTCCATGAAGGAGATTAGAGTGACCAAGAGAGGTACAAAACTTAGAAATTGTCTGTAGCTGGAGGCTATGGATTTGCCAAAATAATGGTGGGCTCACCTCATTCCTCCAGCAGTGAGGATTGCCCTGAAAATGCTGAAATCATCGCCCTTAGATTCTGTGGCTTTATGCTTAAACAATTTGCCATCGACACCTCCCCCTGCAGCTACTGTCTTGCCTTGGCATGTGTTGCAGAGTGTGTACAGTCTGGTTCTCTTGTTCACAAGCTGCCTCTCTTCAGCTGACGCTGTATACCTGTGATTGTGCTGGCCTGAGTCTCTGGCCTTTATTATTTTTGTTTGTATTGCCCCCAGCTTTCAGTTTTACTAGTATTGTACTTCCTCTGAAGTTCTTTGCCAATGACCAGCTTTACATCAGAAATGTGCAGTTTCATGAAAGTTACATATTGAAAATAGGTACAGTCATCGTCATACATTGACATGGTTTTGAAGATAACTTCCTGTTATACTATTCCTGTTGGGGTTGAATTATGTCCCCATAAAGGCCTGTCTGAGACTTAATCTGTGTGGCTGTGGCTATGAACCCATTTGTACATGGGACCTTTGAAGATGTTGTTGTTAAAGTGTGCATTCATTTGGTGAAGGATCATCAAAGGTCTATTTTGATGAGGCCAGATTGAGTCAGGTTGGCCTTGGTCCATATGACGATTCCATAAGACAGAGAAAATTTGGGCAAAGTCAGTCAGTAGAAGCAGCAAGCTGGTAGAAGTCACAGGTCAGGAGAAGCTAAAAATCTGCAGAAATCAGACGAGCACAAGCAGGCAGTGACGCCACAGCCCAGAGGCCTGCGGGAAAGCTGTGGGGCCTACGAGAAACTGAGCCTGCCGATGGCTTGGTGCTGGGCTTCCCCAAACACATGCGACAGGGCAGCCCGTGGCTGGGGCCCCCCATTTTGTGGTATATGTCATAGCAGACCTGGAAAACTAAGACAGTTACCTCGTGGGAATATATTTTTGCACTATTTAAAGAGCTTTGAGTATATTTATGTACATATATACACACACACACACACACACATGCTTGCACATATTTAAATATACTTAGGCTATATATTTAATATTATATTTGTGTGTGTGTGTATACATTTGATCCTCAAGATAAATTTGCATGATCCTTGGGCCCACTCTGATCAAGTTAATGGGATGAGACACTTCAGGCTTCATCCTCCCAACAGAAACTTTGAACAACCAGCAAAAAATGGCAAAAACATTTTTCTCAGAGCTCCAGAAAACAGTTAAAGGCTTTTTAAAAATGGTCCTAAATATGCTTTATATCCATGTTAAATTTCTATAACTTGTTATCTGCATTCAAGTTGGTTACTTAAGTGAATGCCCTTATTCTTGGGAAATGTACACAGCAGTATTAAGTGTCCAAGGAGCATGATAGGCACAGCCTACTTTGGAGTGTCCAGAAGATGGATGGATGGATGGATGAATGGATGGATGGATGGATGGATGGACAGATGGACAGATGAATGGATGGACAGACAGATAGGCAGACAGATGGATAGATGGATGGACGGATGGTAGATGGATGGATGGACAGATGGATGGATGGATAGGTGGATGGATGGATGGGTGGATGGATGGACGGATGGACGGATGGATGGATGGACGGATGGACGGATGGATGGTGGATAGATGGATGGATGGATGGACAGAGGGATGGAGGGATGGATGATGGATGGATAGATGGTGGATGGATGCATGGATGGATGGCCAGATGATGGACAGACAGACAGATAGAATGACATGGCAAATGTGACAAAAAGTTAAAACTGGTGGATCTGGGGGCATAGGATTATTTCAAGTGTTCTCTTTGTGGGGCTTGTCTTATTTTTCTAACTGTCCTGTATGTTTGAAAGTATTTGAATATATAAAGTTAAAAATAAATATGTAAGTCCATGAGATAAATAGCTTAGCTATGATATACAGACCTATTGATCTATTACCTGAGGTAATTTTCTCTCTATTACCTTGCTACTATATTACATATCCAAGCCTCAAAACAGTTTTTATGATTTGAGATTCATAGCTTTTTACAAAATACCATGCGGATTCACCAATTAATAGCTTGAAAAAGCTCTATCTGTGAATTAATCCACTTAGATGTTGTCCCTTCCCTCTTATCAGTGGTTCTCAATGCTAACTACTAGTTAGAAAAGTTCAAAACATACAGAGTGGAGGCTACATCCTCAAAAGATTCTGACTTATATTATTCTTAGAGACTGTCCTGCATATTTTATTTTTTTGTTTTTTATTTTTAAACAAATCAGTTTTGTTGGTACATATTAATAAAGTATATAATTTATACAAAGTATACAATCAATGATATTTGGTATAATCACATAGTTGTGCTTTCATAACTTCAATCACTACTAATGCATTTTCATTGTTGCAATGCTCTGCATATTTTTTAAAAACTCTCCAGGTAGTTTTAATAGAGGTCAGTGTTGAGAACCTCAGCACAGGTATTGATAAATCTCAGATCATTTGCACTAAATAAAATTGCATTTTTTAATTTCCGTAACCAAATGTCTAACTTCTTATTAGACAGCCCTAATGATGTATTTCACAGGGACTTCAAATCTACTGTCACACAGTGAATAATTTCCTCCTCTTTCTGCCCCACCTAGTTTGTATTTCCAATCTTGTTTATCTTATCTGTGCAGGCCTTTAAGCCATAAACTTTTTCTAATATCCTAAATACCTCCTATACCTTAGTGACGGCATTCAATTAGTCTCTTCACCCATTGAGTCTATGAAAATAGCAACTTGAATCTAAGCTTTCTTTTCAGTCCAATTGCTACAGTTTTAGTGCAGCCTTTCGAATTTTCTTACCAAACTAGTCCTCATGGTAAGGGTACTCCTCCACTCCAGTCCATCAGTCCTTGTTCCATACCTGGTTAAAGTCACCTTGATTTATAAACCTAAATAAAAATTCTGATCAGCTTAATGGGTTCTAAAGTCTGAAAGAAAAATAATCCAAACTCTCTGAAACTTCACAGAGAATTTCTTGTCCTCTCAAGACTAACCTTTTGCACAAACTATGTTCCTCACAAAATCTTACTTATTAGGTCAGTCCCATACCAAGATGCATGTTCTCTGTTTGACGTTATCCAAACTCTCTAAGTAGAATTTGATATTGAAGAAATTTGAAATGGAAAGCAACACTCCTATGGGAAAGCTTGGTTGGTGGCCCAGTTAAGTACCCTCTAATTTCGACCCAAGGAACTGGACTTAAACTCTGTCTTGCTGACTCTGAAACTAGATTAAAAAAAGTGTTCCAGAGCTGGTGGGAATCTGGTATGCTGAATCAACAAAAGTGATTATAGTGAAAAATGTATTAACCTCCAAGAAGCTATGATATTTAAATCAGTTCCACCAGGCCATTTCCTGTCTTGAAGAAAACTACATAGAAAGCCACGTTAAAAATAAAAATCCCTTAGCAAATGCACAGTAGCTATTTGTGTATTTCATTTGTGCATCTAAATTTTTCTTTATTCAGAAGAAAAATCTGAATTCTAATGATAGTTATACTGAAAGACTTAGGGGGAATTGGTCAAATCTTTCCAATTTACTTTGAAGTGCATCAAAACATAAGCTGGACTGATGAACAGATAGAGGAATGGGTGCACAGGTAAGTCTGTTATAAAACAAGTGTAGTGGGAAAATGGACTTGGCCCAGTGGTTAGGGCGTCCATCTACCACATGGGAGGTCCACGGTTCAAACCCCGGGCCTCCTTGACCCGTGTGGAGCTGGCCCATGCGCAGTGCTGATGCACACAAGGAGTGCCATGCTACACAGGGGTGTCCCCTGCGTAGGGGAGCCCCACGCGCAAGGAGTGCACCCATAAGGAGAGCCGCCCAGCGCGAAGGAAAGTGCAGCCTGCCCGGGGAATGGCGCCGCCCACACTTCCCGTGCCGCTGACGAAGCGGACAAAGAAACAAGACGCAGCAAATAGACACAGAAAACAGACAACCGGGGGAGGGGAGGGGGAAATTAAATAAATAAATAAATCTTTAAAAAAAATAAAACAAGTGTAGTAAAATGTTAAAGGTAAAATCTAGGTGGCTGGTGTATGGGTGGTCACTATAAAATTCTATCAACCTAACGATAAGCTTGAAAACGGTCATAATACATTTTTTTGAAACACGTTTTCTTACTGAGAATGAATTCAATACCTACAGGGTGTGATGGTCTGTTGCCTCCATCTGCACTATGAGCCAGTTCTCTCTATGTACCTGTGCCTGCTCTTTCATTCACAGTAACACCATGTGTTGGATGTATAGCTACAGCTTATGTGTGGATGGGAAACCACTGAACTGGCTTTGCAACCACTTTAAAAGCAGATTTAGAATTCATCTGGGAAGGAATCCTCTAATTCAAAAGCATTGGGTACTCTTGTAAATTTGGTCCATATTTCATAGAGATACTGGCCATATCATGTGACAATCAAAGTTTTCATCAGGTGTTTTTGTTTATATTAAGTCTCTTCTCCCTCCACTCTGTTTGCTTTATTCTTGTTCTTTTTGTAAACTTTCTTAAAATACTATGCCTTGTCTCAAATAATTCCACTTTTCCCCACATTTTCATGCCTCACACATTACAAAACAACAAATGAATGATAACATCTTTTTGCTCAAATGTGTCTCTAGAAGGTCTTTTTGTATTATCACCTTATTCTTTCTCTATTTCCCCCATCAGACTGAGCTTCTTAATGGCAGAAATCATAAGTTATTCATTTTAATCCCTATATCACAGTGACTGATACATAATATATCTGAATACATAGTACAAATACTTGAATTAATTAATTCTGGTACATTATCTTTGTAGATAGCATACATAGTTATTTCTAAAGGAAATTCCACTAGAAAAAGAAAAGCTAGTTCTACATTACAATGCCTTATTTTTCCCAATGGAGACAAAGAGTATTTTCTTATTATTTCTTATGTATAGTTGCTCTGCATTTTGGCAATAACCAGTGGCAAAACCCTTTGCTACCTGAAAGTTAATGGGATGGATTTTCTTCCATTGGTATTTGTAGATTAATTTTTATTTTCAATTTCTAAAAGGCACCCACTTGTCAAAGCTTCTGAACACATACAAAACATGTAATATTAAAGCTAGGATCAAAATATAGAAATATAGTTAGAACAGACTGTTTTCCTAGATGAATTCTGTAAATGTAATCTCTGTCACTGTGCGATGAAAGTTAGAAAGATTGGCTTTCATATATTACAGTAAAATTATTTTATATGAAATGTAATGTATGTTTAAATTTTCCCCTATACAAATTATTCAAATCTGCACTACAATATCTTCCTCCAAGTGAACATTAGCAAGCTTCCTGCTTAATGTGAGGCTTGTATGGCCAATACTCTAGGGTTAATTTATTTTGTCTTTGCTTAACATTAGGTAGAACTACCACCTGGTACTTTGACTTAGAAAGTCAAACACACTGACTTCAAGAATAGAAACACATTTAAATAAGAATCTCTTTCACAAATTGTTTTCTTAAATAAAACAAATAACCATAGTAATATTTAAAAACATTTATTTAAAATATAATGAACATGAACCTATTACATATAAGCATCCATGTTCTAGAGCTTTCTATAGAGGGTAGAAAACAATGATATTTGAAATAATCAACTAGACACACTAGCTACAGTGTTAAAGTGGCCACAGTGCTACTGGCTTGTTAGTTCACTTCAGAGATTGGCCATAACTAACAGTTTACTTAAAATCGTTTTAGAAAACTACTAAAAATATTTCCTTCACAGTCATTAGTAATATTGTTATTGTACTAAAATATTTTTTTAAAAATGGAAGCACAGCCCCAGATCATGAACTGAAAAATATCCTTAGACTATAATGTGTCTGAACCCAAGAATTCCAGATATAAGATATTAATAAATTTTAAGAATGGTATATTGAAATACAAAATCTAGGTTTCAAAGTACTTTATCATCCCTGAATCAAGTGACTTAAACATTTAATGTACTTTAAAAGAGCAAAGTTTTGGAAGAACCTCAGGAACATTCATTTCATATTCATCCTTAAAGTCATATATTCTTAAAGGTTAAAATTATAACCTATATATAATCGGTTATAAACTGTTATTTTTAGACTGTTTAAGATCAGCCCACAACCACAATATGGGACATTTCCAATTCACTCTGATTCTTTTGTTTCAAGATTAATTCTGAAAAGTCAAGATAACTTTGTATTGAGACCTTTTGAAAAATCCATCCTTGTTTTTAGGTGATTTTCCTCTCTTCTAATATAGTTTACCTTCCAAATAAAATAAGTCGGATGACGTAGTAATATTAAAAAAACAGTTCTTATCATAGCAATTCACTCCTCTGTTGTCCTTTTTGCTTTTTTCATGAAAATCAAGAGTTTATATTGACATAAAGTTTTTTATCAATAGTCTAAACCCCCAGAACTGTCTTTCCATAATTGGAAGTCTTTTGCAAATTTACATTCTCTTTCATTGAAGAAGATGAAAATGCCACTTACCAAGGCAATTATTCTCTTTTATCCCCTTTTAATTTCCAGTTAAGCCAGATCTATCAGATCTAGAATTTAAGTCCCATTGATAGACTTTGGCAGGTATCAATTTTACTTTTATCCCCAAAAGCAATATGTAACAGTGTGCATTGTAACCTCTCTAAAAGGGGATACCATCATTTAGAAACCTTGTATCAACGTTTATATGGGAAATGATATATGTCATTTTTAATTTATTATTTGTGAAGATATAAAATTTATATTTATTTTTTAACTGTTTGCTCATATCCAGAACCCACCTTTCTATCAGTGTGATAGGGTGTTCTTTACTGATATGCAAATAACACATGAATACATTAGTGATAGCAATGTAGCCCGGCTTTTGTTTATAGTCTGGAAGTTTGCATATGTGTATATATGTGTATACTTGTATAAAATACAATATACATAAATTATTTCTTTAGTGGTCTTATTTTGTGTTTTCTTTAAAAGGATAGTTCCTATGCCAAGATAATATAAATGTTTTCTTATAATTATATAATACTTTGGTTATATCTTATTCATTTTGGTATTAATTTATTTTAGGTTATGATATGCTAGGGCACTAATATTTCTCCTCAAAATGTTCAGACAATTGCTCCAGCATAATATTGGCTTAATGAATCTCTGTTGGTTTTCTAAAGTTGTTTTTTTAAAATCAAGATTCGAAGAATTTTGTCAAATCGTTTTTCTTCGACATCTTTTGGGGTTTTATATTTTCCCCCCTTTTGACATCACAAATGTTCTAATCATTTCTGATGTTTAAATCATTTCTGATTCCTGGAACAAGCTTTTCTTGGCCTTAGTCTCTTATACCTGCTTTTCTCTCACATAGAACTTTATTCTATGAGCATCTGAGCATCATTGACCAATCAATATTCTCTAATTTTTTTAATAATATATTTTCTCTCTTCAGATAAAAGATACTGTTAGTGTTTTTTATCTGAAGATTAGTTTTCACTAATCTTCTATCACAGTCCCCAAAAGTCCTCATTATTTATTTTGCTTTGTTTCATTTTTAAAACAATGCTGTGATTTATTGAGACCATCTCAAAAGAATTAGGAGTATTTGCCACTGGATGCTAAAATCAATATGTGTGTGTGTGTATATATATATATATGTATGTATGTATTCATTGGGGTTCTCATGATAAACAGGAATTGGCTCATACCAATTGGCAGGTTACAAGCCAGGATTCCTCTAATGGTTTTAATGGTTTACCCAGGAGAAGCTGACTAGCTAGAGTAGAGATAGAAATTCATTCTGACTGCTGAATCCTCAGTTCTCCCTTTAAGACCTTCAACTGACTGGTTGAGACTTCTCTCCTTGCTGAAGGCAAGCGCCTTTGTTGATTGTAGATGTTATTGTAGACATGCAATCAACTGACTAATGATTTAAGTCCACAAAATTCCCTCAGTAACAGTCAGGCCAGTGCTTGCTTGACTCATCTGGCCAACTTGACACTTAACATTACCCATCACATTCACCCTTTCTCAACTTGGCACCCATACCCATCTCCTTAAACCATACTTCATCCCTAAATAAAAACAAGAACAGTTACACTTTCACCTAACATAATTCAACTATCCTGTGTTATGATAAAAACAGAATGCACAGCCTTGAAAAGAGGGTGTAGAGTAAATTTATTGAGCTAAAGTAGCAGTGATGTGGAACAATGCTAAAAGAAGTTTCTGCTTAAAAGGCTGAGCTGGGGAAGTGGCTCATGTAGCTGCTTAGACAAAGGGAGGGTGTAGTCAAATAAGGAGGGACAATGGGGATGTGAACAGTGGGGGGTGACAGGGACAGGAGCCATGCCCATCTTGTCTTTGGCAATTAAGTGCTACCACTGGGCTCCTGTCAACCTAGGATCCCAGTTCAGTGGCTGCAGTTCCCACAGTAGTTTCTGACCTACAGAGAAGAGAAACTGCAGAACTCTTCTGGGATGATGGAACTGCTCTCACAAGTGTGTGCCTCTTAGTCCTGGTGAAAGGAGTGTCCTCTATACATTTCTGGATTAGGTGAGCACATCTTACTTGATGAATCCATTCTAAGCTTCCAAGCTCTCTAAGCTTTGTATGCCCTCATCTACATTACACAGAGGCAGTTCTGTCATTTCGACTTCAGGTAATTTATGCTACCTTTCAGTCCATACTTCAGCCACCACCCTCACAGAGCCCTTTCTAAGCCCTTGAGTTGCAGCACTAGAATCAGAATCTTTACTTAGTTGGTTCATCTCAATAAATTAAGCCTGATCCAACTTTATGTTCCTTCTGCCATTTTCTCAAACTTTTAATATCCATTCCCACACATATTCCCCTGATTTCTGTCTATATAAATAGACAAAAATCATGCAGTTCTTTTGGAGTGTAGCACACATCCTCATGGGTCACACTTTGTACCTCACCTTTGAAGTCCTACTGGGACTTCAGTATAGTTATAGGTCTAGAAGAAAAGAGAAGTGTGGCGGGGTGGTGAGAAGAATTAGCAGTACCTTGCAAGCCAACTTCTTCAGGATGTTCTATTACAATTTCATGTGGTGAAACAGTTAATCTCTTCATATGGAAGTGTGAGGGCTGTTTCCTCAAGGGAGGCAGATGTTGGTTTATCAGGCATAGTAGAGTTTATCTCTCAGATAAAGGTGGGATGGCTGATTCATCAGGGCAGTCTGGAAGTCCTGTGGCTGATTCCTCATGGCATACTGTTACAGATTTATATGGAAAAGAAGACTTCGCAGAATAGAGGGTTTCAGTGTCCCCAACATAATTTTTATTAGCCTATATGTCCCCATTCCAATTTTTGGGATCCCATTCCTTCCTAATCAATGTCCTCACTCTAACAATGAACACCCTGCAAGGATGAGAATTCAATTTATGCTGTAATTCAGCCACTGACACAGTGAGTCTCTGGGTCTGATTTTCAGAAATCTCAAATCTGTGACTACAAAAAAATGAGAGTTTCTTTTAAGAAACTTTCATGACTTTCATGCAGCACTTGAACTGGGTATCTTGAACCTTGAGCTCGTTCCTTTCTTTTACAACTGTATTCAACATATTTAGGAACAACCAGTCAACATCATTGTGCTTTTTATCTCTAGAAACTTTGTTGAGGTATCAAATATATTGCCACTGAGACTCTTACCTCTTATGAACATTTGAGTAGCAGTATCCAGTGGTGATATTTTGCCTATCTCTGTTGCCAATTCATACCATGGACTGTTAGTGCCATCTTGATCATTGGAAATAGAGTCATTAGTGACTTTTAATTTAACTTAATTAGAGACTCAATTTCCAGACCCCAGAACCAACTCAAAAATCTTATCCTTAAGATTATCTTTCTCAAGAACCACTTGGTGCTCTCCAGAGAAATAGAACTGAAAGGTTTTGATGAATTTTAGCTGGAGTAAAGATAGACATTCTTTTTTACAGCTATTGCAATCATCAGTCCCCCCTTTAAAAACTTCAACTATTGGATAAGACTTCTCTCATTGCTAAAGAGCAATCTCCTTTATTTTTTTTTGTAGATGTAATCAGCTGTAGATGCAAAATGAACTGATTAATGATTTCAGTCCCTTACAGTCAGTTCAGTGTTATTTGATCAATAAGAGATCCAAATTGACACATGTTTAGCAGCTAGGGAGTTAAATACCATACAGTGGATTGGCTTAACTACAGGAATTTATTGACTCATGGTTTTGAGCCTAGGAGAGGTCCAGAATCTAGGTATCAGCAAGACGATGCTTTCTTTCAGGACTCTATGGTGCTCTGGGCTGGATGCTGGAGATCCTTGGTCCTTGGCTTTTCTGTCACTTGGTAATGCACATGGCGGCATGTTCTCCTTTCTCTTCTGGGTTCCATTGACTTCCAGCTTTTGCTTTTCCACTTGGCTCCTCCATGTGACTTTTATTCTGCTTATAGTGGACTCCAGTAATGCAGGTAAAAGCCCAACCTCATTCAGCTGGGCCCCATCTGACTGAAACGACCTCTTGAAGAGATCTTATTTATAATAATTCCACACCCACCAGAATGCAGGCAAAGAACAAAAACATTTCCAAAGTGGGCAAACTCCTCAATCCACCAGAGCACATGTACTTAACCATCACATACATGTATACCTTCACATTTTATTTCTATTCACTGCATGCTTTGGTTCTTTCTCTTTTTAATCTTGCTAAGATATTGCCCAAACTTTCATACTTTCTCTAATAGAATTTTCTCTAAGGAAAATACGGTTATTTCTAAGGTAATAAAATATAATTTAGAGTATATTTTTTCATAACAATCTTTTCAAACATGATTTCATACATCATCATGTATCATGGTATCTCCTAGATGTCTGGCAGGCAATTACAATACACAAAATACAGTGCTCATTTTATCATTTAAACACTTTTGTAACTACCTGATACACCTTAGTCTTTAAAGATAATTAGCACCTAAGTTTGTATGTATCAATTCATCCATAAGTCAATGTATTATTCAGCCAAAGGGATGCTGATGAAAAATACCAGAAATCTGTTGGCTTTTATAAAGGGTATTTATTTGGGGTAAAAGCTTACAGTTCATCATGCCATGAAGCATAAGTTTCTTCCCTCTGTCTGTTGCCACGTGTTGGAGCAAGATGGCTGCTGATGTTTGCAGAGGTCCAAGCTTCCTCTTCCTCTTCAGGCTCCATGGTCCCAGCTTCTTACAATATCAGCTGTAGGCTGGAATAAGGCTTGTCACTCTCCTGGGGCTCCTTTCTCTCCAGGCTCAATTGCTCTGCTCTCTCCACAAGGCCAGCTGTAAACTGTCAGATGAACATCTCGTCTCTCTTCTCAAACCTGTGTCTAATGGAGCCTTCTCTCTTGCCTTATGTATCTGCTTCTCTGTGTTCTTGTCCTGTGTGTTTACTTCCTGTGTCTCCAGCTCCTAACTCCAACTAACTCATCTGCCTTCTCATTTTCTCTGTGAGTCCCGCCAAGGGGGCAGAAACTCAATGTCCTACTGATGTGTGACCCAATCAAAGCCTTAATCAGTCTATTTTGAACCGATTTCTTCGAGGAGTGGTCCATTTGGGGCCAAGGATTCCAGTTCCTATTGCTTTTCATCACTGCAATTGCTCAATTTCCTTTTGGCTGGCTCTTCTGGAGTCATTCAGATTGAAATTTCTCACATTCAAGGATTTTACAAGCTGAAGAATGGTAACCAATATTTAATCAACTGATTTTTCTAAAGGCTCACAGGTAACTTCAAATCACAGGTGAATGGCTAACTGTGATTGTCAGCTAACTTGTTGAATTCTAAGTTTCTGTCATTTTGTTCATTTCCTCCTTGCTAGATGAAATATATGTGTATTGCCCCTACATTTGCATTCCCTTTTACTTAATTTTGCTAATTTATCTTTCCTTATAAGGTCTCTCCTGTCAGACTTATCTTCTTAATCTTCCCCTCCTTACTTTTCATCTTTTAATGGGCTTAATCATTTTCAGTCTGTGCAGTATTTATGGAAATGGGGCCATCTTAGGCCATTCCTTTCTTCTCCCCCTTTTCCCCAACTAGGCACTTCCAACATTGTTAATATATGGATAATCTCTTCCTAAATGTTTGTGAAACCATATACAACATGTAAAATGCAAAGAGAAGGTAATCAAATTATTTTAAAAATTCAAGCGCATTACTAACTTATAATTGAGAGTGATACCTAGCTTAACTCAGCTACAGAACCAATTTCCTACTTTTTACAAGTAGATATATCTATCAGACTAATAGAAATCTTTACTTTTCACAGAGCAAGCCATTTAATCCATACATTATTATATATATAAATTGAAAATACTTCCTGTCTTTTTTTTTAAATTCATTTTGATTGGTTTTAAATTGTGTGTGGGATTTCTTTTAGCCCCTAAACACTAAATGGCTTGAATAAATATAGAAATAGAACAGGATCCATTTATCAAAATGAACACTAATGCTAATGGCATATATTAAAATGCAAAACAATGGATTAACATTCATATGACTTTTCTGGTTTCTGTGGAAAGTAGAGCATGAAAAGATCAAGTGGTCATCCTCTTGCAGTTTCATTAATCCTTCTTTTAAAAGCTATGTTTTGAAAAATATGAATATTGGTAAGAATGGAAGCAAATTACATTTAATTTCTGAAGTTCTTTTTCCATTCTATAAGGAAATTTTATGTATCATGAAATATAAAATAATGTAATCATTTAATTTTTGAGATGATTTTTGTTTATTTATACCTTCTATATTGGCAGTTAGTATAAAGGTTATATACAGGCTTTTAAAAAGGAAGAACTCCTTGACTGGTCTTATTGATTTCACCCTCTTCTGGGTGACATGCCATTTAAAAAGGGTTAAATGTGTTGAAAGCAATAAGTGGGATAATTTTTCTTGGGAACCAATTTTGAAGGTAGATACAACTCTAATAATCTAGGTAGGTATAACTAAATAAACATATTAGTTGTCATTAAATTATAAATCTATAAGTACATAATACTCATTAGACCTAGTTGGTATAAATATACAGAAAACAAAATTTAATGTGTTTTTATTATTAAATTTTCTCTTAAAAAATTAACAGAGCATGTTCCATTTCTCTTAATATTTATAACAATGCATCTCCTACCCAGTTATATATAAAAACTGAAATTTTATTGATTTTGACTCCCAGTAACAGATGTATGTTTTGGGGTACAGAAGAAGCATTTCAAGAATGGTCTGTGGAATATTTTATTTGGCCACTACTTTGATTCTTTCTTAGAGCTATTCACTTATTTTGTCTAGCTCATTTTATCTTACTTATCAGAATTGGATAAAGAAGTATTAGACTGAATTCATTTCCAGAGGTGAAAGAACAAACTAAGCCCTTTGTTAGAGGACACAAAATTTTCATTTGGCTAAAAGGAGAGATACAGTCTAAGGCACAGAATGTAGATAACAGATGCCATTTAAGGCTGTTGCTACTCAACCTTTATCAGATTTGGGGTATCTTCAACATGATTTTTCTAACAAATGTTAATTATATGGTGAAATGATATGAGTTGTGTCTAGAAGTATGCCTGTGACTATAAAATATGCTCTGTGACAAGTTTCAGTGCTCTCTTTGGTCATCATCATCTCCATGCCTTTGCTGATACCACTTCCACTGCTTGAAATGGTGAACCTTCTCTCCCATAGAATCTGGAGTCCATGCCAGTTAATAGAAGCTCTGGAGACAGGTAGCTATTTCACTTGCTTTTAGTGGCATCCAATGACCAGTTATCTTACCTCTCCCTTGGGATCTCAGTTTCCTCATTTGTAAAATAGTGATATCAAAAGTATCAAACTCATAGGGTTGTTTTAACACATGACTAATACCTCTGAAACAGAACAACGTGTGGCACAATTATAAGCAAGTGTCTGCTATAAATATTACCTGATTCTTGACCTTCTGATTATTCTTGAGAGTCACTGCAGTCAATTCTCAGTCTTGCTTTACAGCCTATTTCCCTAACATCTAAAATGTGCCCAACCTTTCTTGGGGGAGGTATGTAATAGAATCCCCAGATACATTTAGGGGAGCCAACAGCATTTGCCCATTTGCCCCTATGGAATTCTGGGAAGAATTAGCCCTACAGAATGTACTGTAACAACACGGGGTGGCAACACTTGAGTGGAAATACAGCAGGGCAGATATTGGCAGAGAGATGGTCAAGAAAGCACCCACTTCTCCTTCAGCTCTGGCAGATCATGGAAGATACTTAGTTTGAATCGAACAAAGTGTTCTTGCCAGGGGTACACCTGATTTAACATTAAGTATTTGTTCAGTGAAGACTGATCATTTAGCAAAAATGGTAAGCTGTAGGTGAAAATCAAAGACCATTAGAAGCAGAGCATCCAGGGGACAGAGAGATCTGCTGAGTTCCTAGGAGCCATCATGTTCATCATCTCTGCACTGTGACAAGTTATGTTAGGTAACAGGTGCCTGCAGAGAGGTGATGCAGACAAATGCTCATTATCCGATGCCAAGATCTTGCCAGTCAATAAATGCTGGCTAATTGTAGGAATGATAACTTGGGGTGTTGTGGGAAACTGGCTTACCTGTTCCCTATTTGTTGCACTTGTCCCTAGTTATTGTAAATGTTGCCGTGCTGATGAGGAACAGCTGCTTTGGCGTTCCTAATAAATAGATATGGAAACTAGGGTGGAGGCTCTCAGTTCCCGAAGCTGTAAGCCCCCTGGTTCCATCCTTGGTTCCTCTCTCGTGTTTCTGTCCTTTGTTTCTGTAAATTGTGCATTAACTTCCCTTCGAGGCAACCTATTGCTGACTCAGCGCAGCAACTGGCGCCCGGCGTTGGGCCAGAAGGGAAGCTCATCATTGGGAAGCCCGACGGCTCTGTGGGAAGAGTTTATAAACAAGAACTAATTCTTTTGAGAGGAGAATGCGCTCATGAGTATGTCGTCTTCTTGCCTCATGTTGTGTTTCTCATGGTGTTCCTAATACATACACTTTCCCACCAGGAAATATCACTTGGATCATCTCTATCCTTCGGGAAAAAAATCAAACATGGAACATCAAGAATGTCTTAATCCCTTTCCTACCAGGAGTTGCTTTGGCTCCTATGAAAACATGCTGCTGACTGTCTAAAAACCAACTCCTTATAGAGCATATAAAGAAAGGCAACTTTTATTGAATTGAAAATAATATCTTCTCTTCCATTCACCTAACAAAATGGATATCTACATGCCGTACGTTTGCATAACCGAGAGAGAGCACTCAAATACCTTGAAAACGTGGATGAAGAGCTACCCCACAGTGACAGTGACGGCTTGTTGCTACCTGTCCACATATGTTTGTGTCCACACTCAGAATAAGTTGGAAATTTCCCTAAATATAGCATGTTTTGTCTCACCAGGTAGGCATCTTTCTGGGCATCCTTTCCTATGAATGCCACTTTCTTTTAAGTCTTTTTTTCTCTCCCCGCTCTCCACTTGCTCCCCTTCCAAAAAAAAAAGTAACATATATGCATGGTTGAAAAACAAACAAGTGCCAAAAAGAGATAATATAAGCAATAGCTCATTGTCATAGCTCCCTTAATGCTAGTTGTATTTCCTAGAAGTAAATTTAGTTTACTGTGTATTTTATTCCTGCTAGTTACCTCAGTAATCCTAAATAGCTTGTTTATATCACATTTCTTTCAGAAATTCTAGACATTTTCTCTTGACTCAGCTATGAGAGACGAATGCTGGATATTTCTAGTATCCTCCCTTTGCCCTCCCATTACCACAGACCTTTGAATTCTCCACGATATATAACTGGATTCTTCTCTATATAAAAATAAAGATTTTAGCACTCTTACCCCTCTGTTCTCCCCTACTCCCCACTTTCACTTCCCGACTTCTGTGGCTATACCTTGCAATTTACAATATCAAGGTTAAAAATATGTTTACTATGATAATACACTTGTCTGTGTGTTAAATGTTAATTCTAAAAGATAAAAAACAAGAAAACAATATTTCCCTTATAACTATTATTTATTTATTTATATTGCTATAGAACAAGTGGTGTGCTAAGAATTAACTTTTTTGCTATAGGTCCAGTGTACCTCTTCCTGTCATTCTAAGAATAATGTTCATAGCTTTACAGTGCAATGGATTCTCTTTAAAACTCCAATTTTGAAATACTCTAGTTTGTTTTGAACAGGATCTCTTTAAATTTCTTGGGTATTATCTCCATACACCATCCCTCCAGAATATCCCATTGCTTTTCTTTTTTGTTTATTTTTCTACTCAAAGAAGAAGTATATCTCATTTTCAGCCTACAGCTACTATTTTTGGTAAATACACTGTTTGTTTAATGTAGCATTACATGAATCAACTGCTCTATTTTTATAACCAGCTGTAAATTGATGTTCCTGGGAGACCACTGGGCATTTGATTGGCAAGGGTAACACGTTGCCACCTGGGTATTGATACCCCCAAGTAGGGTAGAGATTTCAGGACAAAGAAGTTTGGCTTCAGATTCCAGTGAGGATTATACTTTTCCACATAGTCCACATATTCTGGCTTTTCAAGAACCTGGCAGTCATCGGAGGATAGCAACCCATCTATCAGCGTAGTCCCTTTTGGTGAATGCATATGAGATGATGGAAATTAGATCACAGGTTACTAATAATCTGTCTTCCCACTTTACATCAAAAAACTACTATATTTAACCTCCAAGATCTCTGGATTTGACCCTATAAAAACCTAGGTATTTAGCACAAGCTGCTAGAATGAACACTTTTCAGATTCCAGTGGATTAACAACATTGAAGATGATTTTCATGTCTTTGTTTTCGACGGAACTGTCTGGTGCTGGTGAGGGGTCTGCCCTGGGAGCCCTCTTGGGGTGGTGACTGCACACCCAGCTCCTTCCACTGTGTGCTTTGACATCGTAAAACCCTTCACTTACAGTCAGAAGGTTTGATGTTAGGTCCTCAGCTGAGAATCTTGCAAGAAGTTTTGGGGCCCTGGCCAAGAACTTGGGTGCATCACTATTTCCCGCAAAACATTGTCCATTACAAGTCACAGGTACTAAGTAAATTGCACAGAACTGTGGGTTATGTCATCTCCTTGTGTGCATTGCGAGAGGAAACACAACTGGTAAGAATCTAGCCAGTTGTGTTACCAAAACTCCATACATTCTGGCGACTGTTAAATGTCAGTTTAGGACAGATTGTTTTTCCTTGAAGGATCAGTAATGTAATAATAATCTTAAAAAGATAGGTGGGAAATTGATAATATATTGAAAATCGAGGAAAGTGATTACTCTGAAGATAAATCTAAAAGTGCTTACTATAGAAAGCAAAATGTTAGAATACAGTTTGTAAAAATCTCAGTAGAATGCCATTTGACATTGTTTCTATCAAATAAGAGCAGAAAGCCGAAGAGAGCCTATTCTATGACTTGGCAAAGATAAAACAAAAAAAAAATATTACTCTTGTGTTTTAAAAATACATAGCCTTGCTTTGCTTTTCTCTTTCTCCTTTAAGGAATTAGTACACGGGGCTACTCTCTTTTACCTTGATTTTTTTTTCTCTCTGAATTTAGAGATGTTCCTTTTGATACTCTACTTACTAAACTGTGGGCAACTCAGCCGATATTCAGGTGAGTTCTCATTACCCCCAGAGAATCATGTAACTGGATAGATATCAGCTCTCAAACGTAGTGGAGCCTTATTTATTCTAGAGTATAAGCATGTAAACATGACAAAATGAAGCTGTTAAAACAATGAAACAGTGTCTCTCTAAAGACTTACAGCACAATTTATTATTTTATAGCACCAGACTTACTCTAATTGTATCTGATTTTTGTCATATGTATCTTTTAACTTATTCTCTCTAGTGGTTGCTGGCTTTAGGGGATCTCAATGTTGTTTTATTTACCAAAGCTGACACCTACGATTAATGAAGTCTTATCACCTGAATTTGTTTGCTCCCACTTGAATTCCCTATAATACTGAAGAGCCTCTACATACTTTATGGCATGTATTATTTCAATTCAAGGATCCAGCTAAGGTAGTGTTTATATGAATTATGGAGAAAGACATCATTTCTTTACATGGAGTTTGCTAAGATATGATGCAATCACAGAAGGAATTCAGGAAGATTGAGATGTTATAGTATTTTTACTGCCAACCTTTTGCCCAAGATAATGTATGCAAGATCAAGAGATGAGAGGAGTATCCTGAAAAATATTGAATTTTAAATAGTGAAACCTAAAAAAAGGTAAATAGATGATTTTCCCTGGCATGGTAGATTGAAACAAGAGTCATGGTTTTAAATATTCTAACCTCCATTTAAATTTGTTATTATATCTGGGCATTTTCATTCCCAGAATCAGGACATATTATTTTACTTAGATTTCTGATTTGGTAATAGCATAGACTCTACAGAAACAATTATTTAGTTTCTTTTTCAAAAATGTATTTTATATGCTCATAAATTATCAAATAATAATATCATTATTTGATGTTAATTAGTCTTAAAATTATCGTATGTTAAAAATTGGGGCTAAATTTAGCTATCACACACACACTTTTACCAACCAACCCAGCAGAATTTAAATGTCCACCATTTGTGCCTTAAGTTATTACATAAATTAATGAAATGAAGCAATCATGATAATCCATTTGCAGAAAGAATGTTGGTCTGAGCCTAAAGTCCATACATAATAATTCAATAGGGAATACCAGTGCCATTTCTATTCACTGTTATTGACATCTAAAAAATACATTTTAGTGTATTCTTCTTAGAACAGAAGTGAGGGTCTGGGAAATGAGGTGGGTTAGGCTGAGTTAGTAAGAGGACGTTAACCAGCTGATGGCTCCAACTAATTGCTTGATCCCCTGTATATGCCGCCATAGAAATCATTTTACAACTTGTCGGTTTTTCCTGGGCTGACCATCATGGGACGCCAAAGTGGAAGAATTTATACATGACTTTCCATCTCTCACTGACTAAAGCTTTGCCCCCTGAGAGATAATGCCCTGTCCCTTGTTGGTTGTACATACATAAGCGCCATGCAGATGCCCATGGAAGCATCCTTAGGGAATTCCCTGCACAGGAGATGTGAGGAGCAAGATGCAGGCATGAGGTGGAGTTGACAAGTTGCTCTTGCGTGGAGTGTGTCAGAACCTGGAATGACTTCATCACTAGACTGGCAGCCAGAATCCAACCCTGGTAAGGACTGGAAACTCTGAAGTGGTGTGTGTGGGAAGAATGGTACTCCTGCCCTAGCACCACGTGGACATCCTTCTGCTCTCCATATCTAACTTCCTTCTTACCATCGGGAGCCTCCATAGTTGTAGGAACAATATACCCTGGATTCCTTTCTGATCACCCGGGCAGGGGGGTGCAATTCCAGTCAGTCATAGAGTCTCTTTCAAGGTCACTCAATCGCTGGGATATTTAAGGGACGAGAATCCACAAATTAAGATAGAGCCTCTGCTGCTGCATCTGGTGTGTCCTGACACCTTTATCAATATTCATTGTCTGTCTTCTCCCACAGCCATTCTAGATTTCCCTCACCCTCAGCCAGTACTTTGAAGTCTGTGTGGTCTATTGGTGGAGTGACCCCAGACCTTTATTCCTGAGAGGTCTGGGACTTTAGGAGGCCTGCTTTTGACAGGCTTGGTTGCTGCAATTCAGTTGGCAAGGCAGGGCAGGACCAAGATTTGCTCCAGTGAGTCCCAGGGTTTCCAAACATTGTCTTTCCTACGCTTCTCATCCTATCTCCATAGCAGCAATACTTGTTCCTCATAGTAAAGAGATTGCTAGTCTACTGTCACTAGGGCCTCAAGGTGAGTTGGTGATATTTGAAATCTAATGTTCAGGGGAATCCTCACTGTGTCCCTTCGTGTCAGGACACTACCCAGCAAAGTTGGAGATAGCAGAGATAGGATGCACATGCATTCTAGAAGGAGAACTTTGGACCAATCCTACTTGCATACCTTATTTCCCAGACCCACGTATCTGGCTATCAGGGTCATGTTAACCAATGATTCAGTAGAAATATCATATCCAAAGGGCAGCATCTCAACCACACCAAGAATTTCCTCTGAGATAGAATCTTAACTGAGACTTTAGTAAGCCAATGCACCATATCATTTGATTGGGTGAGGAACATGGTGTAACCAGTGCATTTTGTATCCATGGTCACCATGCTCTTGTCTGAAAATGGAACAGATAATCTGTAAGACCTTGATATTGGTTTAGGTTGCGCCAACAGTCAGAAAATACAAATCTACTTACTGAATAGGTATCAAAGCTACCAAAGACAAATAGCTGCCTCACTCAAAGTAGAAGAGGTCCTGTGAAACCAACCCGAGACACAGTCTCCTCAAGGATTTATGCCATACTGAAGGCTCGTTCTGGTCTCTGTTGTTGGAAGGTGACACAATCAGCAGTGATGGTAACTATATCATCTTTGTTGGAAGCTTAACATGCTGTCCTTGCCTTAATGGACACTCTTCCATGGGCCCATTGTGCAAGCATGAGCTGGTGGTAGGGTGGAGTAACTAAAGAGGGAGACTGGCTGAATGTATGGGTGGCTTACGTCCATCCATGGTGAATGTCTCCTCTGTAAGTGATTCTCTTCAGTGAACATCACTGTGACAAAGATCCACAGTTTTGCATCCATACCCAAAGGTACATCATTAATTCCTAGAACCTCCTTGGCACCAATCCTCCAATCTTGTTCCAATCCTATCTTACCTATAAGGACATTCTCCTTTGTTTAGAAACCCATTTATAACTTGCTAAGTACTCTAATTCTTTGTTTTTTCTAGCTTCTTTTGATGACTAATGTCACATATCTACATGTAAAATCTTTAGAAAAGACCTAACCCTAGGTAGGTTATCAATGATATAAGGCTGTGATAATCAGACACCAGGATATTCTTAATTTTTTTAATTCTGATTTTTTTGGTATTTTCAGTTTCACAGTTGATGATATATTAGTTGAACAAAAATTTTATGAGACTGTTACTTCCTTTTGGAGACAAAAATTGTTTAAATAATGTGATAGAATTCAATATTAGTTTAAATCACTGGTTCAAAATATAAAGTAAGAGCAAAGATAATAATAGTTAATCTTAGCAAACACTGAAGCACTGCACAGAGTAATTTCATTTGGCCTCATTTGATGCACTCAATAAATGACCCTGCAAAAATGATGCTGTTAGAATTTTCTTTTTATAGGTGAGGTTATTGAGTATCAGTAACAATGATACTGAACAATGGCTCAAACCAAGTTGTCTAACTCCAAAGCTATGACTCTTTCAACCATATCATCTTGAGTTCATGCAGTCAGTTAACAACTATTAATTGAGACTTGAGTGCTAGGAATAAAGCAGTGAAATAAACAAAGCCCTTCTCTAGTAGAGATTCAGAATAAACAAGTAAATGTATAATGTCATATAAATGAAATAAGTGTTGAGAAAAAATATGCCTTAGGGTAAAAGGATAGACAGTTGGAGAGGAGGGGTAATTGTGGCATTCAGGGAAATCCCCCAGGAAGAGATGAAATTTGAACAAACAAATGGCCCCTGTGTCTTTACTACATAAGGACATACTAGTTCACGTTTCTTATGTGTGCTCTGCATCTCCCATCATTGTGATCATAGACTATAATACAATATTTAAGTTTCTATAAGATTTCTGTAAGATTTGCTATATATAATAAACTTCAAAAGCAATATAGACAACTGTAGCAGTTTGATATGATTATGAATTCCAAAAATAGATATTGGATTATTCTTGTAATCTGATCTGTACCTGGGCATGATCGAGTTATGATTAGGGCATTGAGTCCCCACCCACCCACGAAGCTAAATAAAAAGCATGATGAAGAACAGAGTTGAAGGTTTTCTGATGTTCGAATTTTGATGTTGGAGTTTGATGCCGAAGACTTAAGCTGGAGTCCCGGGAAGTAAGCTCACAAAGGAAAGAGAAGCCAGCCCCAGGAAGAAAAGAACCTTGAACCCAGAGAAAAGTAAGCCCCAGGAACGTAGGAACCTAGGAAGCCTGAACCCTCACAGACGTTGGCAGCCATCTTGCCCCAACATGTAACAATAGACTTTGGTGAGAGAAATAACTTATGCTTTATGGCCTAGTTGCTATAAGCTCCTACCCCAAATAAATACCCTTTATAAAAACCAATCAATTTCTGGTATTTTGCATCAGTACCCCTTTGCTAACTAATGCAACAACTATATTAAATTTTATGCTTGCTCTGATATTGGTAGCTACAGATGATGTTTATAAATTTCCTAATGGTCATTTATTACAAGAAAAGAAATATTGCAGGAAGTTACTCTCCTGAAAATTTAAAATCATTCATTTAATTTTGATGTATTAATAGCACAACTCTGAGACATTCAAGTCAGAGATTTAGAATTCTCCCTTGGAACTGACGAGACTCACTCTATAGGATTCTATCATTTAGAAGTAATCAACCCCATGTGGCAAACCAAGGACTAATGAAATGCCTCTTAATCTTTAGAGGAATGTGTGAGCTCAGTATTTAAGGTTTAGCTCCAAAATAATGGAATTGCAGTACCCTTTGCTTTCCCACCAGGCTGTATCACACTAGAAGAGCTTAAATAGGCTTAATCCTAAAATATATCCATTTGTCTAACATATTTAATGGCTAGCTCCTTTGAACTGTATACCTTTTATCTTAATTGGAATAAATAATTGCTTCCCGATACACTAACGTTCTTTAGATCTTGAGTTTAAAAGGTGAAGAAAATCTTGTTACTTTCTGGTAATGGGGTCCAAGAAGCTGATGTAACTTTAATCGCTTGAAGAAAAACATTTTAGGGATTCTGGGAAAAAAGAAGTCTACTGTGGAAAATAGAAGTTTTACACAAAGTTTTCCAGTCTGTTAGCCTTAGATAATCTGTGAGAATTAGGTTACCACATGCTTTCTTTATTGCCAGAGTCACACAGGCACAGAGTCAATGGGTATGTTCCCATTTCCAACCCAAGGCTAAGGAGATTCTTCATTTCCATGGAATAATACTGATTTTTTTCTTCTAGAAATAGTCATCTAGATTTTAAGCAACTATGGAAATAAATAAAATCATATTTTTAAAAGTGAAAGGTTATATACCTGATAAATTTATTCATATATTTTTAAATGTTAGATGCTTTCTTATATTTTGTTATTATTAATTGCAGATATTTAGAGGTAAGCATTTTAAAATATACATTTTATGATTTTAATCTACAATTTAAAATTAAAAACATTGATCCAGGTTTAGTATATCAAAAGTATCAGTCATATGTATTTCTAATACCTTTATTTAAATCTTCGTATATACTATACATAAGCCATGAGACGTGCACTTATATGAGATATGATCGTTTCTGAGATTGGTGATGGTGATAGACTGAATTACATACCCCAAGTTAGGCATGTTCTTGATCTTGAGCTACATTCCTACGGCTGTAAAACCATTGTAGATAGTATCTCTTGAAAATGTTATTTTATATTAAGATGTGGCCCAACGGAATGGGGTTGGTTCTGAATCTAGATTACTGAAGTCCTTTATAAACAGAAGAAATTCAGACATAGTAAGAGAAAGCTATGGGGATGAACAGGAAGCCAGAAGTCAAGGGAACTGGAAAGAAAAGGAGAGGACATGGCCATGGGAAGGGAAAGCCAAAGAATTACTGGTCAGCCGTACCACCACCGACCCAGGAGGAGACAAGCCTTGTAGCTCGGAAACCAAACACTGAGCCAATAATTTCCTGTTGTTAAAGGCAACCAATCTCATGGTATTTGTTTTAGCAGCCTAGGAAACTGAGTCAGAGACTGTGCTGTAAGGTCCATTTGCCCTGCAAGTTTGAGATGTAGCATCTAGAAGGAAAAGGCCATGGTCTGTCAATGGCCCTTGTCCTGTAGATAATGAAAGGTTTCTAGCAGGAGACAGGTCACCTATTCATCCTTTAGAAAGAGTGTGTCGATAGCAGGGCCAAGAATGAACTGGAGATAGAGTAGTGTTTCAATTCAGGAGTCCAAGGGAAAGGACAGTGTACAAATCTAGGCAAGTATGGCTTGACCCGGGCCAGTAAGAATTGTTTGAGAAATAGTAAGAAGACAAGACTGATAGAATTTTGTATTTGGATTGAGAAACTAAGAAAGATGAGAGTCTGGTGTGCTGGCTTGGGTGACTCATAACTAAAACACCATCTACTGTGAAGGGGGGACACGGGGGAGGAAAATCATCATGGAGGGGCATGTGAGTTTGAAATGTGTCAAGTCTATCCCCGCATAATGTACTGTGAACCATTTAATATGTTAGATCAGAAATAGGCTGAGCAAATAGGTTCAGGAATCAGTATTATTTACAAATGTTTAAGGCTATGACAATAGCAATGTTCATGCAGCAATTTCTGAGAAACAGAAGAGAGGAGGGCTAAGGGCAAACTCGGTGAAAGTTAACATATAAGGGATGTGTGAAAGAAGAGGAACCTCCAAAAAAATTTTTAAGGAATGGTCGGAAAAGTCTGATGAAGTCCAGGACCCATGATATCCAGTAAATCAGGGGAGGACAACGTTTCTTTTCAACTCATCCCTAACATCTTGTCCGTTGCTTGGTTCGTTATAAAGTTCTCCTAAGTATCGAGTGAAGAAACTCATTCAGAATCCAGTTCTTACCACCGGAAGTTGATTCCTTCTGAGGACATTGGGAACACGAAATAAATGTGCATTTGTAAAGACATGGAGTAAATTCCACAGATGACATCAGCAGCTGGCTAGTCCAATGCTAAGAAGTGAAGTGTGGGCCTCTGTGTACAGGACATGCAAGATGTGGTGTGTGAGTGGGGGGCACGCAGGCTGCTCTGTGAAGCTGTTGGGAGGCCTTCTTGAGAGGACCTGTGGAGAGTAACTGGCCTTGATTTAGTATAAACATGTAGGGAGTATCTGGGACTTGATTTAGTATAAACACATTAGGAGTAGCTGGGACTTTGATTTAATATAAACAGATAGGGAGTAGCTGAAACTTTATTTAGTATAAACACTCCCTGTTCATACCTTATAGATTTAGATGTATTTTCAGCCTATCTAAAATAAAACTTAGAGCCCTAAATATAGATCCCGATTAAAGATAATTAAAAGAAGAAAATAGAGAGGAAACAAAATACAGTGATTAACTACATAAGATTTGTGGTTTGATAGGCCAGACTCCAACAGTTCCTGTTTCATTTTGGATATTTTACCCACGTAGAGCTCAATTTACTCATCCATAAGATGTGGATGTTAGAACTATCTACATCACAGATTTGAGTGTTGAGAGAGAAGATATTTGTAAAGTGCCTTTCACAGGATGTGACACAAGAAAACATGTTTTTCAAAAGAATAAGTTATAGTAATAATTAGAGACTCATTAAAGAAGAGCATAATGATCCCAGATGGGAAGATATTAACTTAATGCTGTTATGACTTTATGGAAAATCTGGCTATTTTTTTTAGTAAACCTCTAAATTTCTAAAAATAAAAGGGAGGAAGCTAGGGAGAAATTAAGATGTTTTGATTTTGAAAAATAGAAAAATGGAGCTAAATATCCTGGAAAGACTGGTCAGGAGTCATTGTGAAAAGATTACAGGAAACACTGCCTGCAATGGAAGTGCTAGCTGGACTTGAAGTCAAGGAATAAGCTACCAAACACAGACAGAAGATTATAGATTTTCTCCAGAGGCTTACTAGTACTAAAACCCAGAAAAACAGTTCTCTAAGAAAGGACAATTATTGCATGAGCCAGGGTGACAAAACAAAAGTAGCTAACAAAGGCGGGGGGGGGGGGGGGGATGACAAATAAAAGAAACAGAAACCCAGAATATTCTGAAAGAACTAGAATGACTTGTATGTAGCCCAAGCCAATATATTATCATGAGATTGTAGGCTTGGAAATAAATCCGACTAAATATCCATTGTTGGTTTGAAATTTGAGATTTCTTCCAAGTTTGAAAAGTGGGATGCTTCTGAGAGGTTACAGTTCTGGTGAAAGGGTCAGGAAAGTAAATTACTGAATAAGAGAAAATGGGAAAATATAATGAATCCTCAGACTTTTGAAGCAGAAACGTCCTTTTTTAGTTCTCTAGTGATAACTTCAGAAATATATCCAGGAAAACTGGCAAAAAAGTCTACTGGTTAGACTTCTGTTTGGGGTTTAACCCATACTGTCCCAAAGGCCCTCAAAGTCTACCCGTTTAACAGTGTCTCCTAGAGTTCAGGTCATTTTCTACATTGCTCCCTGCTGTTTTGTTCGTATCTTGGCCATTTTCCCTGCGCTGCCCCTGTAACATCTTCATCGTTATCTAACGGTTTCCCCTCAAGTCACAGTAGGTTTACAGCTGAAAGACCACAGGTCTCATTCCCTAAGTGTTTTTGTTATTTTTGTTGTTTTTCTCTATTTCCTCTTAAATTCTCACCACTAAACAGGATTATTCTTTATAATAAGATGTAATGTATAATAACATTACATTTCCGTTTTTTTTTAGCTCTTAATAAAATTGTTGCAGTTCAGGTAGAACCAGTGCGCCATTGCTGTTACAGTTTTACGCCTTGCATATCTGCTTATCTCTTCAATACCGCAGCTAACTTCTTGGTCAAAGCTTTTATAATCTCTGACCTGGGTATTGTGGTTGTTTCCTACCTAATTTTCTTCATTCTAATTCATCCTACTCAGAGGTAATCTTTCTTATTCTTTCCTTTGGCAAACTGCCTCTTCACAATAATGCAGGCATGTGGTCTGAATAAGCTTGACATCCTGCCAAAGACCCAGAGGAAGATTCTGATTTGATAGAGATACCCTCATGCCCTGGCCCCAGTGAGGGACTGAAAAATGAAATTTTTGTGGTGAGAAATGCACACCATTATGATTACACTAAAAGCCATTGATTGTTCACCTTGGATAGACCATATGGTATGTGAGTATAGCTCAATAAAACTATTTAATAAATAAATTATACAAGAATAGTCAGAAAGAGTAGCTATATACAGCAGGGCAAACAGATTGAGAGGTGAGGAATTTTCTTGTTTTTGTGCTTTTTGTTTATTATTATTATTGAAATAGTCAAAATGCTTTAATAATGATTGAAGTGATGAATGCACAACTATGCGATTACACTGAATTCCATTGATTCTACACTTTGGATGATTGTATGCTTTATTAATATGTCTCAATAAAATGGATTTGTTTAAAAAACGAGTACATAGCCACATAGAAGGCAATGAGTTGTGAAGAGGGTTTTTGTTTTGTTTTGGTGAGAGCTTCTGGGGAAATGCTTCTCCTGTTTGGAGAGAGATGGAGGAAAATATTATTTTTCTTTTTGTGGATATTATGATGAGAGTGTGTGAGGTTGAAAACTTTGCAACCCATTTTTGGGTGAAACTAACACATAAGAGTGAACAGAGCTAAGATAAGGAGTTTTTATGGCATAGCAGACTTCCAGAGATGCTGTGATTGAAGCCAGCCCTACTTCTGGACTTTGTAATTACATGAGTCGATAAATTCTGTTCTTGTCTTAAAATAATACTGACTTCGCACCTTCCTTCAGAATCAAACAATTTTTATCAGATGGAAGGTACTTTTGGTTAATAATATCACATCTAAAATTAACCGATGGTGTTTTAAATCCTGTTTCTACTGTGATGGTTAATACCCCATCATTTCCAAATTTGAGCTTGGACTACTACTAGTAACTTCTCTGTCTCTTGAATTTGCAGTGGAAGTGTTAAATCTGGTTAGTATCAATGTTGCTTCATCTCTGAACCTGAATGAGTTGTTGATCAAAAGTTTAGTGTAACAACGAATTAATCCCTGCTGGAAATGATAGCATCAGCCAATCCTATTTATGTGACATACTTGTCATATTTCCTTTTTGTTGACAATGAAATTTTAAATATTTATTTCTTGTCATGGTTATATATATATATATATATATATATATATATATATATCACATAAAATTTTCCATTCTAACCATTTCAAGTCTTTAATGTTGAGCTACCGTCCCCATCATTCATCGCCAAAACTTTTTCATCACCCAGGATAGAAACACTGCTCCCATTAAGCAAACATTGCCATTCCCCTTCCCTCCAGTCCCTGGTATCTAATATACATTTTGACTCTATGAATTTACTTATTTTAGATTTTTCATATTAGTGGAATCATCCAAAATTTGGCCTTTTATGCCTGCCTTATTTCACTTAGCATAACATTCTCAAGGTTAATTCATATAGTAGAATGTACCAGAACATGATTCCTGTTTATGACTGAAAAATATTTTATTGTATGTATAATCCACATTTTGTTTATCCATTCATCTGTTGATGGATACTTGGATTTTTCCCACCTTCTGGCAATTGTGAATAATGCTGCTATGAACATTGATGGGCAGATAACTGTTAGAGTATAATAGATGGTGTATGTGTCAAAAAGTGAGATTGCCAGGCCATCTGGCAGGTCTGTTTAACTTTTTGAGGAATCACAAAACTGTTTTCCATAGTGCCTGCACCCTTATACATTCCAGCCAACAATGTGCTAAGGTTTCTATTTGTCCATATCCTTGTCAACACTTGTTATTATCTTTTTTTTAAGTAACTATCCAAGTAGGTGTGAAATGGTATCTCATGGTTTTAATTAGCATTTCCCTAATGACTAATGATGTTGAACATCTTCCCATGTACTTCTTGGCCATTTATATATCTTCTTTGGAGAAATACCTGTTCCAGTACCTTGCCCATTTTTAAACTGGGTTGTCTTTTTGCCATTATTGTAGAAGATCTTGATATATTCTGGATATTAAGGCTTTTATCAGATATATGATTTGCAAATATTTTTCCCATTCTGTGGGATTTCTTTTCACTTTCTTGATAGCGTACTGATAAGAATTCATTGACAAATACAAGATCCTGAGAACTTCCTTATATGTTTGATTTTAAGAGTTCTATAGTTTTAGCTCTTACATGTAAGTACTTGATTAATTTTGAGTTAATGCCAATATATGGAAAAAGGTAGGTGTCCACTTTCACTTTTTGCATGTGGATACTCAGTTTTTCCAGCACCATTGCTTGAGACTATTCCTTCTCCATTGATTGGACTTAGCACCCTTGTCAAAAATCACTTGAGCATGAATGTATAGGGACAATGAGATTTTGATAAACATGTTTTAATCCTTCAGACAGTTACATTTTAAAGGTAATATTTTTTCTGTTTTGATATTTTTATATGAAATTCATTTTATAAGAAAATTAAAATCTCTTTTTATAGTTTGCATGCCATAGAAAATAATCAGGCTTATCTAGCAATATAGGTTTTACCAAGATTGTTTGTGACTGCTACTGTGCTTATTTTTGACTTTTGAGTAAGAATAGGAAAGTTGACATTTTACCATGTTGAGTTCTGGGTTGCATTTTCCAAGAAAATAAGGATCAGGGCATTAGAGAAAACTGAAAAATATGACAGTGTGTATTTGATTAGATATTTGATAATGAGAGAAACAGAGGCAAAAAGCACATTTAAGTGTTAATAATTATTCCTGAATAAAATCACCTCCACATATTCATTTGGAATAGTATAACTAATATTCCGGTAAGACTAGAATTACCATATGTAGCAAATAAAAATAAAGGACTACCCAATTAAATTTGAATTCCAGAAAAACAAAAAATTATGTTTTAGTATACATATGTCCCATATAGTACAGAGTGTCCTGTGTTCTATTGGGTAAACCCAAGCATCAATGTTCAAGTAAACATTTTGATACTTATTTTATTTTTATTGGATATTTTAAAACACTACTAATTATTATTTCTTTTTTTAAGAGGTTCATAGGGAAAAAATTAGTAATAAAAATAAAACTTCTAGAAATTACAAAAATATTCCAACATGCAGAAACTTCATCATCCTAACATTATAAATAATAAATAATAGAACAGTATGAAAGGATTCATTCAGGTAATGAACCCCTTCTATGAAGAATCTTGTCTAGTTTATGTTGTTCAGTATTCATTCAATTCAATTGAAGTAACGTTAAGAGAACATACACTATGGCAGAGATGGCTCCCTGTTCTCTTCTGTAGTACACGACTCCTACGTGTACCTAGGTGGTGTAGCCGGCCAAGGAGAGGTCCTCACCCCCTCCCTGCGGTGGCCTTGTGCTTGGTTCCACCAATGGGTTGAGTGGGGGCTTTGTGCCACATCTTGGCCAAGACCCTTGAAAAGCAAGTATGCTTCACCTACCCAGATGGACAAGGGCACAGAGGCCGTAGCTGGCTCAGTGCACTCCTTGTCCCTGGGTACGTGGTGCCCCCTACCCCCAGGGACTGACCACTCTCAATTGTCCATTTTTAAACATCTATAGGTAATTGCAACCATTTATGTGAAGCCAGTGGTAATGCAAACTGCTACAGAATTTATGACCATATTAATAAGCAACAAATTTTGTAGAGGTATTAATGGAGCTAAACTGTAATAATTGAGAACAGATTATTGTCGAAGTAGATATCACTAAGGTGGCTTAAGGAGGACAGAAGGGCAAAAGCTCGCGTGATCCTCATGTTCAGTAGGAATACAGCCCATGAAAGCGGGCTTCATAAAAATAAACTTTAATTAAAAAAATTTTTTTAATTAAATAAAAAAGTAGATATCAACTTCCTTGCAGTTTGTTACTTTACCTAAAGGAGAAGAAAGCTCTTTACAGAAGGGCTGGTTTTCTTAAAGGGTAACAGGGTAATAGAGGAAACAGTCAAAGGCCTAACTAGTTTCTTAGTGAAGCTTCCTAGCTGAGTCATTTCTCTAGGGCTGCCGTTAAAGCAGCACAGACCTGGTGGCTTAAGGCCGTGGAGGTGCTTTTGTCTCAACGTTCCGGAGCCTCGTCCTCTGGAATCCAGTTAGTGGGCTGGGGAGCAGCTTCCTTGCCCCTTCACAGCTCCCGGGGGCCGTGGGCGCCCACGTCCTAGGCTGGCAGTGGCAGCGAGGCTTTCTCGGCCCTGTTGTCCTGTAGCATTTTCCCTTCTGTGTCTCCTCTCCACAAAGGAGCACAGTCACAAAGGATTAACAAGTTCACACAGCACTTACAGGAAAACAATGAAAGAAAGAAAAATTTAAAAATTTATGTATTTTTGTGTATGTATAGACATCCATTTTTGGAAAAATACGTAAGAAAGAAACAGCTGTACTGAGAGCATAGAAATGGGAGTTTTAAACTCTTTAGGGTTCTCCCTTTGTTTGCCTTTAATTACCATGGACACATATTAGTTTCCAATAAAATATTTAAAAGACACCATCAGAATTAACTTGAATGACTTAGAAGGAATTAAACCCATATGCCCATATTCTTTAAGTTACTATCAAGTATGAACTCATTCAGGCTTTTGATAAAAAATCAAATAAGGATCTCCTTGATTTTATGTGACAGCTTGGCCTGCAGACACCTTAATAAACTTAACTTGTATTGATATTTTCACATCTTTCAATTTGCCATAGCGGCACACCAAAAAACATCCTTCATTTCAGTGTGAGGACGTTAGGTAGGAAAGAGGTAAGTTTTGTCAGCCATTAGAAGTCCTGGTTTTAGTGGTTTTCTGATTAATAGCAACCAATAAACCATGGCTTAAGGCAATAGCTCTTTTGTAGCTGGATAAAAACCAATATCTGTAACCTTTAGTCAGTTTTGTTTATCTTAACTTTTGACTTTCCCTCCCTAGCACCTGTTCTTCTAGATCTCTGGGTACCAGAGTAATCTATCTAAGTGGGTCTTTTTAATTACACTGGTGTTGTGGGCTGAATTGTGCCCCCCCCCCCAATATATTAATGTGGAATGGCCTTATTTGGAAATAGGATCAATACAGGTAAGTTAAGGTGAGGTCGTACTGGAATAGGGTGGTCATGCTGTTTCACCCAAGACTAAATTTGGGAACTCACTCTGTGTATCAGTGCCCATCATTCTTTTTAATGATTACCTATTGTTCTGTGATAAGTGCATACCATAATTTAATGACTTTTTAAAAATCTAGCATATTGGTGATATTTCCAAAATTGGCTTCTTGCAAACACTATAGCTATGAATATATTTTCCTTTGGAGGTGTTTTTTATACTTATGCTTCTCTTCATTTTTTGTAAATTGCTAGACAAAAATTGATCGTCAAAGTCTATGTTTACTGAATGTTTTAGATGTTAACAAATTCCCACCAAAAATAATATACCAATTTATACTTCTGGCAAAGACAGAGCCTTATTATCTACATGTCTTTGGGTGGGGGGGTGAAGGGGAGTCTTCAGTGGTTTTTATGCACTTTTAGTATATTTTATATATTTTATATATATATATATATATATATATATATTCTGTCTTGTGCATGTGTGTGTGTGCTATATATGTGTGTTTTCCTATGCCGTTCATAGAATTGAAAGTAGAAGTTCTCTCTTGATTCTTTTATTCTGATGGACTGAAATTGGAGCACTCCATGACAAGCTTCTCCTCAGCAATTCACTTTTCCAGTAACAGTTTTTCTCCAGCTCCTGCATGAGATGAATGAGGTCCAGGTCAAGTCAATTATGAAGGAGGAGAGCACCAAAATGAGGACAAACCATTCAGAATAGGTTTGAATAACCCTAGATTTGTTTAGCTAACACTTTGTTGAAAGAATGCTGGAAACCCCACTTCGTCATTGAAGCCCTTCCCAACCGAGCAAACCTGAAATGTAGATGCAGCTTTCTGGAAACCACTGACACAGCAATGCTCTCTCCTCGAATCAAGCAAATGCTGCCGTGGCGAAATAACAGATTTGCATCTTCAACAGGAAGTAGGCTCATGCAGAGATCAACACAAAGTTCTGAATTTTACACACATATAAACTATTTTCTTATAATCAGAGAATCAGTTATTCACTCATTCATTTCATCATCCACTCAGCAATAAATTTTTAGAGCTTTATTTCCAAGAGAACTTGGTCATCCTCCCTTGGAAGCTAGGCACACCTGGGTTGCGAAATTAACTTTGTCTCTGGCTATGTGAATTTGGGTATGTCTTTCAAGCTCTCTGAGATGCTACTCTTACCTGTAAAATAGGGATAAATAACACCTCCCTTGCAGTATTTTAGTATTTAACTGAAATGTGTATTAGGTCTATGAACAGGTAATAGGTACTTATCCTATCTTTTGCTTTCCTCTCTCCTATCAAAGGGTGAATGATTGCTTTGCCTGTCTGGTCATAAGCCAGGGTGCTGTTGGATATCCATCACTGACAACCAAGTGTGACAGCTTTTAGACACAGTCTATATTGTAGGAGGACAAAAAGAGCACCTCATAGTATTCTTAGTTTTAGGTCATGTGTCTTTTTGAGAACCTTGTTTTTTTGTTTTTTTTAGATATTGCCATTCTTTTCTGCATTTTTAATGCCTAAACAATTCCTTCTTTTCAGCACAAGCATGTTCTCCTCTAGGCCCCTCAATCCATACACCTCCTATAAGCAAACCGAAGACCTGTGTTAGTCAGCCAAGGGAGTACGGGTGCAAAATACCAGAAATTGGTTTTAAAGGGTATTTACTTGGGATAGACACTCAGTCACAAGACCATAAAAAGTAAATTCCTCCCCCACCAAAGTATGTTGCAACTTGTTGGACCAAGATGGCTGCCGGTCTCTGAGGGTTCAGCCTCCCTCGTCCTCTTCAGGCCCATGGTCCCAGCTTCTTCTGGTCTCAACTGTAGGCTGGAGTAAGACTTGTCTTTCTCCCCATGGGATTTTTCCTCCTGGGTTCTGCTGCTCTGTTCTCTCCACAAGGTCAGCTGTGGACTATCAGGCTCTCTTCCTGGGTCTCTGCCATGTCTATGGAGCCATCTCTATTCCTGTGTGTTCTTCTGAATATTTACTTCCTAGGGTTCCAGCATCAAAGTCAACTCTCTCCTCAGCCTACTGACATGGCCGAATCAAAGCCTTGATCATAATTTAATCAAGTAAAAGTGAAACCTCTGAATCTAATACAATCTACTATGCCCAGAGGAACAGATCAGCTTACAAACATCCCATATCTATTTTTGGAGTTCATAAATAATATCAAATAGCCATAACCTATAGATCCTATTTTCATCCCCGCCTGTATTGCTCCAAGGCACTTGAAATTCATTTGCCCGTTATTCAATGCACCATCTCTTTCTTCCCCAAACATTTTCTCCTCCTTCCTTCCCTATCTCAGTGGATGCTACTGCAGTGCATTCTGACTGCAAAGCTGGGAGACAGAACCATCTTGGGTTTCATTTTCCTGACCCCTTATACCATTGTCTCTTTCACCTCCTCAATCCCTGGCATCCAGCCTATGCTGATTGACAGCACCTTTACTCAATTTGTTCCTGGAGTTGAACAAACACGGTTGTTACCGGGATCGTGATGCAAACTTTCCTTCGTATTTTTCTCCCTCCATACCCTCCTCCCTTCTTCCTTCCTGTCCTCTGCCTCCTCAGTGGACTGCCTCACTCCATGAGCATGAGGACAATATGCTATCGCCCTTTTGACTGGCCAAAACTGGGGGGTTCTTCCTTATTTACTGCTGCACAAGCATGGATAAGCTTAGTTCCTAGATAAAAAGAGTGACTTACAGAGGTAAAAAAAGAGCATTTTTCTGCAAAAGACATGCTAGCTCTGCAGTCTCCAATGCTTGTCCCTTGATTAGCCACCTGGCAGCAACTCATCATCCGAAGTTCAGTTCAGGTCTAAGCACCTCCAGAAAGCTCTCCACAGTCCTGGAGTTTGAAATCAGAGCCTCTGGGTATGGCCTAGGGAGCAGCGGTGATGGCAGGTGGTTGTGTGTTTGGCTTTCACCTTTGCAAACTAGTTAAGGACAGAAACTGGAGCTTTTGTTTTGTCATCCCCACTTTCTATTAATATTGTGCCTGGTATAATAGACAGACAGACAGATGGATAGATGGATACTGGCAGATAAATGGGTCATATATCCTTCACAATATATACGTAATTATATTACACATATAGCATACACTGTTGAGTGTTTGGCTTACAAGTTTTTCTTCACCCACCTCCAGGCTAATGGATTTGAGTTATAAATCTGTAATGAGCAGGGGCTGCACAGGTTTAACATAATTTTAATGCAAGTAATCAACTAAAATATTTTTGGGAAAAGTAGAGTTTTGCCATAACTTAATTCATCACGACAATAATCCCAGCATTTGTGGATATAGACAAGCACTTTTTCTGTCATATGGTCCTAGAAGTTAAAGGTGATTATGGAAGTCGGGGACTCACTAACGTTCCAGTAGCCTACTCTAAAAGGTCTCGTCTTTCTGTTTTACGTGGGAGTCTATCCTTGTAATAGAAGTTTGGACTTGAATCAGGAAGTGGCTGTGAGATCAAGCAGATGGCTTGGAAGCACTCTTCAAGGCCCCGATGAAGGGCCCCCTAATTCTTGGCACCCTCCTTTGCTGCTTCCATGGAGTTCACCACCCATTGCTCTGGGTGCCTGTGTCACAGAGACTGGATTATAGCTGCTTCGAGACTGCTCTCCTTAACAGACCAAGAGCTCCTTAGTGTAGGAGCCATAATTTATTGCTATCAGAATTCTACGTGGAAAAGGAGAGGAGGTAGGAAGCAAGGAAGGAGGGGGCAGGAAAAAAGAAGTCTCTAAATATTTGCAGCTGCTTAATAAATTTTAATCTCAGATCCCATCTCTCCCTTCCCAGGCTTCTGTTTGGCTCTGTGCCTAGCAGAATGGTCTGGACAGACTTATTTATGTTTCAATATTTTTTTCTCCACCTCTCCCATCATACCTCCCATTTCCCCAAGCAGTGCTGTGAACAAGCTGTTTGAAAGGCAGCATTCGGCATAATGAATTTGTGCTAAAAATTGGATAATTATTGGTTTTATATGGTATCCCATTAAGGGTTTAACATTTAAAAGAAGGACATACTAACACAAAATAATGAATCTCTAATGGTAGAAATTAGCTGTGCAATTTGGAATGTGAGTGCATTGACTATCAGCCCCTCTCACTGTCCTACTCTGTGTAAAATTATTTGCAGAAGGGAGAAGAGTCAGGATGCTGGCTCATTTTAGAGGGTAGTGTAGAGTGAAAATAAGAATTTTTGAGGGCTTAAAGGATTTTGTTGAACATAACTTGTGAATAATTCACGTTGGTCATTTAGGCCGTGGGCTCAAACAGTGATGCTAGAAAGCCAGCAGAGTTTGCTGCAGGGAATAAATCCAGCCTTTGGGAGTCTTTGTGGTCTTCCTGGCTGTTACTTTATATACACAAGGCTTGGAGGCTGCAAGACAACACAATTACATGCTTCTTCCCCCAACTAAATGGCACATACTTCCCCGAGCTTGCCCGCTGGCTTTCCTCTTTTGGATACTATGAAGCCTGGGCCGTCCTCCAGGTCAGTGAGCGCACAGGTCCAGGGCAGAGCTGGAGGATCTCCTTCTCCCCACTAGGACGCCCTGAACCTGAGCAGGAGGGGCCTGCCGCAGGTGCACGGCCACAGATCCGGAAGTACAGGCCACTCCCCACCGGCCAGGGCCAGGTCGTCTCCAAGTCCAGGTTCCCTGTGTGCTCACTTGTGTGGGAAAGCCTCTTTACTTCTCGGCCGTGGGCGTCAGGGACAGTGGCTTCTGCTTCCCTGTTGAAGCTGCTGGACTAAACAGCAGGTGGCCGCTCACCTGGGGCTGCTGTGTCACGCGCTCCAGCTCCTTGCCCTGAGGCCTTTTGACAGCTTTAGCGTTTGTTACTGGGGGCTGCTCCTGGGCTCTTTGGCCCGTGACCCTGAGCGGCCAGGCTGTCCTTGTGCGCAGGTGCAGGTCAGCTCCTGGCATGGAGGCTTGTTCAGGAGCCCTGTGGGGGGTGAACGGCCCGAGCGAGGAGGTCATTGTTCCTGAATAACTTTGTGTGCAAAAAAGAAAAATGCTACCTCTGTATGCACCGGCGTAGAGGAGTTATTCTTCAGTCACAGAGCCATCTTATCTTCCCTTTAAACCTGTGTATGTTAGATTCGCACACGTTAAACCTTTATCTTTTTGAAATACTGCTAGCGAATCCCCCTCTCCTGTGCCCAATTTTCCAGGTACAGCTTCCTCCAATTTATTGCTGGTCTTCCACATTGCTATTAATTTTAGAGACAGTCTGTGATTTTTAAAATAGCTAGAAAATGGAAGTAAAAATAGCAAAAATGAAACTAATGATAGTGTTTTGGGTAATTGGATTAAGAGTGTTTTCTACCTAAATTTTCTGTAATATGTCACATTTGACTTTGAAATAAGTACCTATTTTAACAAAATGAAGTGAATAAATATAATTAAGTAAAATAATTATAAATAAAATTGCTACGTGTTTATGTTTCACTGTATTTCAATAATAATTATGGAAATCTATTTGAAGAAAATAACCTAAAATCCACATACACAAACATATTGGATTAATCATTCCACTGAAAAATGGGTAAAAAACAAAATGCCCAAGGGTGGGGTAATTGATAAAAATATAATGTAGCATCCTAAGGAGATATCCTGTGGTCATGGAAAATGGTGTTTATTCAAAGTCTCTAAAGAAATAAAATTTTTGTTTAAATGAGAAAGCAGAATACAATATCCACCATATTAAATTATATTAATCAATGTCATAAATATCTTTTGGTCCACTTTAGTAAGAAATGTGTTGTCCACACATAAATAAATATATGAATGGAAAAAAAAGTTTATCAAAACAATCATTGCCCTGCTTCATATATTATATACTGTGTTTGTTGAGAAGAGAACTAATATCTACTGATGATACTAGCAAAAAGAAAGAGAAAAAAAACAGTGTTGTTTGAGTTAATTTTAAAGCAGAACTGATGACCATAATTTTTAGACTCTGATAAAACAGTACACTTGTTTGTAATTTTTGAATCACAAAAATTAATAAAGTGGATAATGACCAAGAAGTTTTGATTTACATTTGAATGGGACCTTTTTGTGCAAACAAATAAGTATTTTTAAAAAGTCAAAAGGCAAATGGGAAATAGAAAATTTGTTATTGATCAATTACTATGGGGCTGATTTCCTTAATCTATATATTTTTATCATACTTTTATTAATTAGTTTTCAAGATAAAATGAAAATTCAAGCAACTTGAAACCGAGTCAGCAGTGTCCACACAGAGGCTTTGGCCCAGGTTCAGATCCTGAATCCATCTGTAGTGATTTGAGTCTTTTGTGGAGCACAGAAAATTATATTCTTAGAATGAACATTTTGTGAACCATTGATTAGGTTAGCTCAGTTCATAGGCATTTAATTAGATTGCTCAAATAGGGAATGACCCAGGGTGGGTCTTAATCCTCTTATAAATCCTTTATAAATCCTTTATAAATGGAGGAATGAGGAGCCACAGACACAAGGGAAAAGGCCACAGAGGGGGTGAGTAGCTGTAGCTCAAGTGGTGGAACGCCTGCTCAGAGCAGAGCAAAGCAGACCAGCAAGGGGCCCAGAGTAGAGGGGAGAGCGGGGCCCTACCTTGGGCCTGGTCTCCCACAGCTGAGCTTGGAGGGGGAAAGTGAGCCTGGGGGAGAAGGCAGAGCCCAGAAGAGCAGCCACTGGGCCTGGCCACATGGCAGGAGTCCAGGATCGCCAGAGCCAACCTTCAGGGGGAGAGCTTCTCCAGATGCCTTGACTGGGACATATTCCCCAGCCTCAGAACTCTAGGCTTATCACGTAAGAGATTCCCACTCTAAAACACAACCCATCTCCAGTATATTGCTCCCAGCAGCATATAGCAAACTAAAATACCATCTGTTAATAATTCTCTGATCCTATTATGCAATTTTGTTTAACCTCTCTTCACCTCAGTATTTTTTTATTTGTCAAATGCAGATTAAAACATTACCTATTTCTGTTGTGAGGCTTAAATGAGCTAATACCTGCATATTACCTAGACTGGAGTTTGGCATATAGTAAATACACAATACTTTTTTATTTTTATATTTTTTTGTAAGAAAATGGTCAAAGGATGTGAGCAGAAAGTTATCACACAAAAGAATATAAATCATAAAGATATATACTCTAGTCAACCATGCTTATGATCAGATAAATAAAAATATAAGATGCCATTTTTGATACATTGGAATTAAAGATTTCTCCTTTGGTATAGATGTAGGGGCCAGTGGAAGGGACTCTCGCATGCTCTTGAGAGTGTAAATTGTCATGATCTTTTTGAGGGTAATTTAGAAGAAATCATCAAAAAAAAAACCACACAAATCTTTTTGACATAGAAATTCCATTTCTAACACTATGGATACTTAAAGCACATCTACAACCATGTTAATGGAAAATCTAATGGATGCAAGGCATTAGTTACTTTATGAGAGTGTTATATGCTAAAAATGCATATAAACATTCATACATCATTTGTATCTATCTATCTATCTATCTATCTATCTATCTATCTATCTATCTATCTATATGTTTATATATGTGAAGAACCTCACTGGAAATATAAACCAAAGATTTTAATATCGGTTACTTGGAAACTGTGGGAACAAAAGTGACAGAAAGGGGGCAGTACACTGTCATTTTATACCTTTTTTTAATAATAGCATGTTTTGACATATGCAATTTTTAGAGTAAAAATTGTTTACAGTTTTAAAAATACATTTCAACCATGAAAACAAGTATAATCACACAGACTAAGCAGAATAGAAACCAAGTGACTAAACAAAAAGGACGTTTAGAAAGCTTCACTCTTAAAAGCCATTTTCATTCTATTCCTATGTTTATCTATATTTATAGAACAAATTATTTTATACATTTTCATAAAAGAAACAATGGGGAGAGGGATGGCATTGTCCAAAGGGGACACCACCCAAGCAGAAATTGTAGCAGCGGTCAAAATTCTTCTGACCTAGAGATTTTTTAAAATAAAGTATATGCAAAATTAGAGTTTCTGTCCATAGCCTGAATGGATTTAGTTTCATAACTGCTAAAGATAACCGAAATTCCATCTAGCTCTGGGACTCAGAGAACTGCAATTGTAGGAGCATTAGGAAAACCCTGGCTCAATACAATACAGAACTGGCAAGGATGTTGACTGTTTGTTTTTCACTATTGTATTTTTTGCCTGGGAAATCTGCATGCATTTGCATGTACACCCCCACACGCTTCACCCTGGAAAAGGATTAAACATTTGCAGAAGCCTGTGGAAGCAGACAACCCTTTCCCCATTACTATTTTGAGATGTTCCTATTTTAAGAAGAAAAGGAAATTGCTCTAAAAATTTCTAAAGCTTATTTGAACAGCAGGGGACACTTATCCACTTAGAATATTAAAAGTGTTGATTGAATATTTAGTGGAAGTTCAGCACTTCTTTGCTTTTGTGGCTAAGATTAAGAGACTATATAATATATTCAGTAATTCAATAAGTATCACAGAAAGAATAAAGAGAAATAAATCATCCCCTGTTCTCAAGAAGCTAATAGCCTACTTGTGAAAATAAGACAATCCAAATAAATTTATTTCTTGACTGGGGCTTTCTTTTTAATCCAACTGCTTTTTAAAAATTGTCTTGGTACTGTTTTCATAATCTCTCCCTATACCTCACTCCCCATTGTAGCTTATAGTAAGCAACCAACCTTTACTGAGCAACATGAGGCATTCTTGAAACTTCAGCCTAGAGAATTTTGCAAGTAAAGGAAGCCTGGAAATATCAAATTATAATTATGGTAGGAAAAATGCTCATCTATTCTTTTAAATATTTCCTGGTATAGTGGAGACTTTTGCTTTTGTTTTCTATTATTTTGGTTGTGTGTGTGCGTTATTTTCACTAAAACCAGAAAATATTCAGGGTAATTTGTGAGGATTTTTTATGTTGACATTCATATTCTATTTTCAATATGAAATATAATTCACATAGAGAAACATGCATCTTATGCAGTTCAATATTGGAACATTTAAAAAAAATATGTGATTGCATAAGCTTACTCTTTCTCCCCAGTAATCAGTCTATTAGAATGTGATTTCACATTGGGGAGCAGCATTAAGCCATGAATGTATGCATTTTCTATATCTAATACAGATTTAATACACTTTAAAAGGTATGTTTTCTTTTAACAACATTTTAGAGATTCAGACATTTATCTTAAGTCAATATAAATGTGTATCTATTTACCATTTATTTAAAAGAAGAAGAGCAAGGTCATTTCTGTATACTCCATCAAATCGGAAGATCTCTGGTCAGCTCAGTTTTTTCTGACCACTTTCCCTATTTAGGTACTTCATGTGTGATCAATTATGTTATTAGCTTATCATTGCTAAGCAATATGCAATACTATAAGTAAATGAACCGAAAAAAAAAAAAGGCTACTTGCTGAGGAAATGAGCAATGCTTAAATTATAAACCAAACTTCTCTTTTATTCTTAAATTAAAATATATTTAAACAGCAAGACATAGCAGTAAAAACTCATGTTTACCATTCTATAGGTCTATACTCTTCCCAATGCTATAGAATTTTCTCAAACTAACAACCTATTTAACGTTGGTAAGCATTTTGCTAGTAACCTTGTGTATTACTATTTGGCTCAAAACTGTATGGCAAAAGAAAGTCAACTCCCTGTAGATATTCTAGGCTCTGGGGTAAAGAATGTGTTCTATACTTTCCAGTTTTTCTCTTTTTGGAAAGTGGAATGGTCAACAAATTAAATATAAGAATTGCACACACATACATATCCACAGCTATGTCATCCAAATTTGAGAACATCAAATAACAACTAGGCTTACAATGAGAAAATGTGAAATTTTCTCTGTCATCAGTCTAGTTGATAGGAAATTTTAAAATATAGTCTTATTTTTAACCAGCATTATAAAAAAAATTTTCCAATTTTAGGGTAATCTTTGATTTTTTTAAAATGATTTTTGGCAGATTATTTTATTTTAATGAAATTCAATCTCTTGTAAAATTCTTGATTTTAAAAAAATCTAAAACCTGTGTTTTTGTTTTTTTTCCCATTTCATTTGAAAAGGGAAGTAGCACAGAAAGCTCTGCTAGGGAGATACTTATTTTAGATGCCACGTTGTAAAGGTTTTTTTTTAATCCCAACAAATGAAATAATTAGTAATCTATGCTATGAAAAATGAATTGACATTCATTTTGAAAGGCATTAATAATATTTCTCTGATTATGTCTACTTAGCTTCAAAGTAGAAGAAAAGAGGGAAGAAAGCTAAATATGTTTGAATCGCGCCTATATGTCATACAATGTGCTAAATTATCTGGAAATGCTGTGTAAATTATTTTTTACAATGCCTTATAGAGAAGCCTTATCTCTATTTTAAAGATAAGGTAATCAAATGCAGAGAGGTTAAACATAAAGTTAGAAATAGAAGAGGTGACTCATGCTCTTCCTCTTCCATTGCTCCCAGATGTAATCAGTCACCATACTCTAGCTATTTTTCCTTCTTAACATCTTTTATATCTAACCCCTTTTCTATATCCCCTCTATTATTGTCTTTGACCTTCATCACCTCTTGCCTGACTCCCTGCAATAGTCTCCTTACTAGTCGACATAACATGCAGTAGATCTTCCCCACGGCCTCTCATTTCCTACAAAGTAAAATTAATCACATGACTCTTTTGCTTAATACCCTTCAGTGTGTCCCCATTTTTCATAGAACATAGTCTGAAATGCTTGCCAACCTCCACAAAACTCTTTGCAATCTGGTGCCTGCTCATAAGTCAAGGTATGTTCATACAGCATCTCATTCCATTTCTTTCCCAGACTTCTCAGCCATCTGAGATAATTGCAATCCCAGAGCTATTTTCTGCTGCTTTATGTCTGAGTGTTTTCTCACCTGTCTTCCTCTGACTTGCGCTCTCTCCTCAATGTCTACATAATTGTCTTCTACAAGCTAGTTATAATATCACTTCCTTCATGAAGCCATTTCTCACCTACTATTCCAATTCTCTGACATCTCTTACAAATTAGTTTACAATCCTGTTATACATATTTTTACCATAGCCTCTGAGACTTCACCATAAGATTTTATTTACATATTGTTTCTCTGACTATTAAACTGTGGTTTTCTTGAGGACAGGACCCATGTTTTATTTTTAATGCTTCCCTAATAATCTAGCACAGTTCTTGGGACATAGCAGACACTATGTTCATTATTTTGATTGTAAAGTAATTTTTTGGAGGATATAAAGGGTAGTATAGTCAATCAAGGGAAGAGTTGAACGGTCACCATAACTTAGAAGGAAATGAGTTAGGAGTTAGTTTGGGATATCCCAAAAATTAACAATCATGGATCTTCTTTTAGAGTTTTAGAATTAACATGTTTCAGCTCCAATCATTCCCCATCTTGTGTGTGTGTGTCTCTTACAGGTTTCCTGTTTCCAGTAGGCTGGATTTTATTTGCCCAAGTTTAGACAGGCATCTACTACTGACTTAAGCTCATGTAGTTAAAGTTAGCCTCTATTGCCATTCACAGGAAATGGGGAGTACCAGGCCATCACCCTGAGGTTGTCTGCAAGTATCCAAAGAACTGTAGCTGACTAGGTAGTGATATACAGGAAAAGAAAGCAGGCATACGTTCGAAAGTTTTAACAGCATAAAAAGAGTAAACCAAGACAGTATAAAACGAGTAAAGCTTCTGAGAGTTTTAGAGACAAACAACTAGAGACAAACCATCAACAAAGTCTTCAAGGTCTCTTGGAATTCATTGATCATAAATTATGCATATCACTGCAGGGATTATAATTTGGGAACATTTTTACTTCCAAGGAAAGTATTTAGTGGGTAACATTGTGGGGAGTCCACTGAAAGGTTAATATAGTCACTGGAAAAGCAGTCCTTCTCAAGAGCAGTATCTTCCCAACGGTTGTATTAAGCCTGTAGTTACACTATTGGCATGTGCTGTCTTCTCCTGTTTCTTATTAAGTAAATGGCACCACCTTCCATTTAGTTTGTAGTCTTTCTTAGTATCTCCTTCTCTGTCCCTCTAACACATTTCTCACCCAATTCTAATAGTGTGCCTTTTAAATATTTCTATAAATTTATGTTTTGCCCCTCTTCCACTCCACTCCCTCCAAATAACCATTTGTCTTCTATGTATACTACTGAACTAGCCTCCTAAGAGTGAACTAGTTTAATTCATCCACTCTGCCCAGCTCTACTCTTCCAACTTCTTCTTCATACTTCATCTGGTACGAAATGTTGAAAGCACAAATCTAAGCTTTCTCTATTCTGTCTGGAACCTTCCAGTGAGGTCCCCAACATTCTAGAATATATCCAGAACTCCCAACTTGGTTCTCTGTACTCTAGTCTTCAACTTCATCTGGTAGCTGGTTTCACCTAATCAAACTTCTCTTATCTCAGTCCTTTGTCCTTGACCTCCTGCAGTTGTTGTATGTGCTGCTTCCATTACTTTTCTACCTTGTTTATCTACTCATCCTTATGTTCTCAGTTCAAGCTGACTTCCTCAGAGAAACCTTCCTTGATGTTGCTGCCAGTGCAAATCCAACTACTATATTTAGTCTTACCCAATATTCTTTTTCTTAACACCATTCTGCTCTGCCAAGAATTTGTCACGAATTCACTTTACTTTGTTGGATTAGTTAACTTGAGTAATGTCTGTCTATCACATATACTTTAAGGTCTGTGTAGGCAGGATGGGTGTTTCTGTTCCTAAAGTATCTACCACAAATAAGACACTCATTAAGTAGTTGTTGAATAGTACTTAATATTCATTAATTCCTTTATAAGAAAATAAATGGCTATTCATTAAAATGTTAGAGATCCCTAGACAGTAGGATTTTACATTTTGTTTATATTTTTTCTAAGTACTTTATTAGGTGATTTTTAAAATAAATAATCAAAGTAAAACTTTTTAAAATAATTTGAATATGTCATTTTCCTTCTTTGTAATTATGTTCTCATTTCTAGTATATGTTAGAGTCACAGTACTGCTTCAAATTTTGATATCTATTAAAACGTTACTAAATAATTTGCTGAGTTTTGCTCTAGAGTTCGTTCATCACTAGAGAAACTTTTTTTTGGTTTAATGGAATAAGAATATAAATTTCACATCCAGTGGTTACTCAAACTAGTCTAGAAACATAACCGTATACTTTATAGTACAAAAAAAATAAAACTCTATACTGTTAATAGAGTTGATATGCTCTAATTCTCACCCTAACTGGACTGCAAGTTTCTCTGTCAGAGACCAGGCATTTAATATGTTTTTACCCCCCAAAGAACCAGGAGAATTACAGACTTAAGTAGGTAGTCAATAAATAATTTACTCTATTTTTCTTCCCACATTCACGCTTCCTTAGCTGCTTTAGATTACTTATCTGCCATTTCTGCAGCAACCTTTTGTGCTAGTTCACTGAACCAGAATATTTAAATGTTTCTGTGCAGCATTTATTTTATGCTCACCCTGGCTTTAATAGCATATAAGAATTCAATATAACCAGAAAAGAATTTGGTGACTTCAAAATTAAAGTATTTGCGTTATATTTTCTTGCTACATTTTGTATTTATATATATATATATTAAAATACCATAAATGTACAGTGAGAATTTTTAAACTTACAAGTAACTTAGAAAATATTGTAAAAAATAAAAAATACATTAATAACATCAAAAACTTATTTGTTCTTATTAACTATTACTTTTTATCTTCATTCTCTTTATCCATCCCACCCTTTTCTGTGATGCTCAGGTGAACTGATATGCTTTATGTGCAATAAAAATACTAGCATAAGCAGAGAGGAAACTCCTTATTAGAATGATGGAGGAAAATTTTGGGGAAGAAGTTACTTCAGCATTCATTAAAGCCAGCTTATTTCTCTGGGTCAGTCTCTAGATTTGCCTTAGCCATTGATAGAGTATTGAAGTGGGTTTTGAGGATTCCCAGCTCTTCCTGGGAAATTGAGGGTATCTGGTGCTGAGGCATCATGTTTCTGCAGCAGTGGTTTTTGTTGCTTAATAAAATAAGAATGAAGCTTGAGACCTTTGTTGAGAAATATATCCTGGCTGATTTATGGATCTTTGCTCCTTCCTGTTGTTTCCCTCTTGCTTGGCACATCTGTTTGAATCCAGGGGAAGAGCAGAGCTATTTGCCTTGCTCCAAAATAAAGAATTTATGGACAACATCATGGAGATGTGGAAATGGCTTGAGCAGCTTAAAAATGCCAACCGGGGACTTTTGCTTGAGCACCTATAAGCCACCAAATGAAAATGATGGTGGATTGCAAAGTAGAGGTAAATGACATGATCAGAATAACAATTTAAATTGCATAGTAATGCACTATGTATAAAGCTTTTTCAAATTCCTTACCTCGTTTATATCCCAACACAACCTAAGATTTTGAGATTAAAACTTAGAAGAGACACAACTAAAACCCAAGAATTCTAAATCAAAGTCCAGGAAGCTTTGTGCTATGGAATGCTGAATCTTCCTTTTCTCCTCTTCTTTTTCCTCCCCCTTATTCTTTTAACAACTATATCATTTATATTTAGACTGGATAGCATGACTGTACCTGGGGAAAGGATGTGGTTGAGGATTGATGACTTTTCTGAGCTTTCAGAAATTGGGTTTAGGACTTAACTTGCTAGATACGTACACCTAACTCTTCTGAGTCAGTTTCTGCATGTGGAAAAGTGGAGGCATCCTGCCTACCTCACAAGTTTTCTTTTAAGTCTGGTAAAACATAATTTATGTAAAAACACTTTGTAAACTCTAAAAACGACATACATTTTAAGGGACCTAATTTAATTTATCATTTTCAATGAAAAAATATCTAATACTAATCCAATTCCATATGTAAAAATTTTGAATGATGAATAAAAAATCAGTTGCTGTTCACTTTAGAAGAGAAGAAATATTAAAGGCAAGCTAGCAAAAAAAAAAATCTTTCACGCATGTTTAACTTAACCTGCCATTTCCCACCACCACAGTCCTCCTTGGACCTGATTAAGCAGTGACTCCAGGGCGTAGCTGTTGCTGTTGTAGCTACAGGTAGCCATGGTAGTTCTATGTGCTTCTTCCTAACTTGTACAAGAAGAGTTGTAGGATCAGTCATCAATTTTCTCTTTGCATTTTGTTTTTTGTTTTTTTACCTTGGAACATAACAGTTATTTTAGAGCAAAATTTGTTCAATCATGTTTCTCTAAGTTAGCAGGGGATACGTTTCTGTTACTGGGAGGAAAAATAAACAACATGCGCAGAAAGCAGGAATGTCTTTTTAACCTCGAGTGAGTTTCCTGCTCTGAGAAGCCTCCCGGGTTTGGGGGACTTAGTCCTTGGATAAGGAGAGACCAAGCATGGGAGAAAAGTGTTTGATGAGAATGTCCAAGACAGGGCGTAGAGGTGCGGGTCTCGTCGTGAGAACTCACACTGGGGGAAACCGACCTATCTTGGGAGACTTGGCTTTTTGTTTCTGCTTATTAGAGAGTCGAAGCAGAACAAGAGATGGCAGACGGGAGGGGCGTGAGCATCCCATGGGGCAGCAACGTCACTTGCTTAACAATAAATTGTTCGCTGTGCAGTACACATGCCTGGGACACATCGTGATTGTAGCCATCCCCTGCTTTTAAGCAGGGCAATCCTGTTGTCGCAGCGCCCTCTCATTGGCGAGCGTGCTCTGCCCAACTCACACACCTACATGAACTGCGTACAAAGGATTTGTAAAATTAAATCTAACAGAAACTTTTGGAATAGAGCAGTCCTATACTTAAAACAGCATTTTCACCATAATGGAATTAACTGTTATATTTAAGGTGCATTGTTTTTTACCACATTACTGAACTTCCATTAATAATTGAGGCCACCCAGTCAGACTGGAAGTATTAGAAACTAATGGAATATTTTTAAAATAAGAATTAAGAATAAGTTATTTTACCAGACCTGTGGTTAGTGTTTGAGTTGGTGTATACTCAGGAAACCTGAATCTCTGGACTGTCCATGTGACAGCCAGGCCCTGAGCCTCAGCAGACTTGCAACTCCTACCCTCTGGTTTTTTGGACTTACCCTGGTCCGCTAACAGGGAGGTGAAGAAGATCAACCACCACACCAGGGAGCCTAGAGTGCCTACAACTGCAAGCAGGAGAATTGCATCCATCATCCACGTGGAATCTAAGTCCCCTTTTGATGTAGAGGGGAACTGGATTTAACCATCCCAGGGTCCACAGAATGGAGGAATAGAGTATAGATTAGAGTGGAGTTCCTGGTGTTCTTCGGGGGAACTATTGTGACTAGTAAGGGAAGAAATTGTAATATTGATGTGGAGAAAGTGGCCACGGTAGCTGCTGATGGTAGGGAGAGGGAAAAAGAGATAGGATCTGGGGGCATTTTCAGGATTTGAAGTTGTCCTGGGTAGTGCTGCAGGGACAGATGCTGGGCATCGTGTGTCCTGCCATGGCCCACTGGGTGGACGGGAGGAGAGTGTAGACAGAACACTGTCCATGTGGTGCAGCAGTGCTCCAAAATGTGTTCACCAGGTGTGGTGAATGTGCCACAATGAGGGAAGAGATTATTGATGTGGGAGGAGTGGGGTAGTGGGGGTGGGGGTATATGGGAACCTCATATTTTTTTAATGTAACATTTAAAATAAAATAAAGAAGAAGAAAAAATCTGGAAAAAAAAAGAATAAGTTATTAAAATGTTGCCCTCAAATATGCTAAGAGTAATTCTAGAACAGTTTTGGGGCAAATAATGATAATTTAGGAAAGTTTTGCTCCCATTTATATAAAGGGATTTTAAAGAAGGAACAAAAAGACATTTCTAATAAATAAGAGTATTCTCTAGAAAAATATCTTTAAAAACCAAGTAAAAATATTTGAAAAATTTAAATGAAATCATTTAACACTTTATAATGCTGTTGGTCAATCACTTATAGTTTCATATTGTTTGTGTTTTCTGCTTTTATTGTAGTCAAAGTATCCTACAATTAATGTAGTGGTTAATAATGAAAGAAGATTTTAAAATCATATTTTCCAGCTCTTATTTCTAAGGATGTTCATACTTTAAAGACTGGCATACATCTTCATTTATTGAAATTCTTTAAAATACTTGAGTACTAACACAGCAGTCTCTTATTTCCACTTCTCTTTGCTAATCTTTTCCCCTCTGTGCTATCCTCCATATCCTGTAAGAGTCATCCTTTTCTGTGAATCTGATCAGGTGACACTCCCACTTTAAGCCATTCAATGACACTGCCTTGCTTACTCAATACGGTGCACTGAAATCCAGGACACTTGTTTTAGTTTGCCCAGCTCCTAAATCAAATGTGATGCAATGGGTTGGCTTAAACAACAGGAATTTATTGGATCATGATTTTCTGGCTAAGAGAAGTCTGAAATCCAGGCATCATTAAGATGATTCTTTCTTCCCCAAGACTGGCTGTCAGTGGTCCTTGGTCCGTTTTCTTCTGCCATAACCCATTTTCTCCAGAGCCTATTTCCCACTGGGCCACAGATGAAGGATTTTTTTGGAACTGACACAAGAAATTTAAGAAAAATGAGAAGAAATGAGGCAGTATCCCTTTTAAGTTATTTTAATGTTAGAAAAATACTGAATAAAATACTTCTAAAATCTCTTTCAGTCCAACAATTTATGTCCTGTATGCCTTAGCAACAAGTAAAATCATGAAAGGAAAAGGTGAGTCACCGCCTTTGGTCTTGATCCTCCTGAATGTGTCTTAGCCTGGTGTTAGCTGCCTTTTTGAGGAAGGCTCCCTGCCTACATTCTTAACAGCTTTTGATTATGCAAGTTTGTTTTATGTTTCCATAACATCTGACCATTTAACACAAAAAATATAATGGCATCTTGTTTTTTTATTCATGATTCTCTTTTGTATCTATGTATAGATATATTTCTCAAGAAGTATTCATCTACTTTGTCAAATAAAGCCAAATCTCAAAAATCAGTGATACAGTGAGAGACCAACAAAGTTTTCTGTGATATTTGTGCAGAGAAATCATGAGCTAATACCTGTATCAATGAGTCATGTTTATTACCTGTAGATACTTATAAAAATATACTGAACTGTAAAAATAATAAATAGTTCCATGATCTTACTCCAATTTTAGTTATCACATTCCTATGTACAGATGACTTTTAGAACATTATAATCAGGCCCCTTAAAGATAAGTGGAAATTTCCAAAGAAATGGTCCTAATTGAATAATTAAGAATATAAGACACACATGAAAGGAATTATTAGTCAATGTATCTCAGTCATTAGAGAAATTATGTATGAGATACAGTACATCATGTCATGTTTTTCTGTGTTCTTATCATTGTTTATCATAAAAAACTGATTTATAAGAAAGACCTATTTTTTTTTGCCTCAGGCAGAGCTTAGTGAATGTTATGAAAAATATACTGGGATGAAAATAAAAGGAAAAGCACTAGTTGATGAATCTTCAAGTGAAGGCCAAAGGGGACTTGGTGAATCAACTGATAATTAAAAACAAATCCACAGCTTATGCAGGGAGGCTTTCAAATGATGCCGTATCTTCAATAGTTTTGATCATTTCTTTTTTTTTAATATACTTATTTTTTTAAAAAGATACTTAGATTACATTACTGTTACATAAAAAATATAAGGGATTCCCATATGCCACATTCCCTCCATCTCCTATACTTTCGCACATTAACAACATCTTTCACTAGTGTGGTACATTTGTTATAATTGATGAACACGTATTGGAGCATTGCCACTAAGCATGGATTATAGTTTACACTGTAGTTTGTACTCTCTCCCACACAATTTTGTAAGTTATGACCAGATATATAATGGTCTATATCTGTCATTGCAATGTCATTCAGGGCAATTCCCAAGTCCTGAAAATGCCCCCTTATCACACCTGTTTTCCCTTTCCCTCCCCTAAGAGGGTCCAGTGGCCACTGCCTCCACATCAATGATATCAGTTCTTCTTTGCTAGAATCACAATAAGTCTATAATAGAATACCAGTAAATCTACTCTAGGCCATCATTCATTCCCCGATCCTGAGGATTTTGGGATGGTGATGTCCACTCTGCCTCTAACTGAGAGGGGGCTTAGATCCCATGGGGCAGTTGGATGGGTTATCTTGCTTGCAGCTGCAGACTCTCTCTGTTCCTTGGGATGGTCATTGTCCATCCCCTTGTTCGTTGTCCTGGGTGAGTCCAGTGAACTGGAGAGTAGGTGTTAACTGTCCATGGAACTGGGGGTAAAGTTGAGAGAGGGAGCAGGTGAACTCTGGGGATTTGCAGGTATGTGGTTGAAACTACAGTGTTCGAAATGCTCTTCTGTCAAATATGGCAGGGGAGGGTTACTGATTCAGGGTATTGGATGTGGGGGCATGCAGGACAGGGCACACCTAGGGCAGACTTCCAAGGAGTGTGAAGTGCTCATCCTGTCATAGTATGTCAGTGAGTGGAGACCCACGAAATGAGTGGGAAGGAATTGGACTCCCATCCTGGGGAGTCCTGCTATGTTCTCAGCTAGAAGGGTGGGAGACTCTCGAGAGCATAGGCAGTGCCTAATTGGGGAGGATAGGCCAGTATGTCAAGCCCTCAACATTGTGGCTAGTAACTATGAATATTGTTCTTCAAGGAGTAAAGCTTGGTGGTTGCCATGGATGCTGAGGAGAAGGGGGAGGGAGGAATAGAATAGATGGAACATGGGGCATTTTGGGAGTGATGGAAGGTTCGACTGATCTTGCAATGATGGATATAGATCATGTTAAATTTCATCAAAATTTATAAAAGTTTATGGTCCAAAATATAAACCGTAATGTAAATCATTGCCCATGGTTAATAGCAACGTTTCAATATTTGTACATCAATTATAACAAATGTACCGTCCATATGTAAAATATTAATAGGGGAAAGGGGAAAAGGGGGTGGATGTTGGGTTTATGGGAATCCCTTATATTCTGTACATCACTTTTCTATAACCTAAAGCTTCTTTGAAGACAAAATGAAAAAAATAAGACACTGTGGGAATAAATGGAAGAAAATGTCACTGGTACATACAAGACAATAATTCTTACAACGATGAAAGACGTAAGGTCAAAATATTTTTTAATTTTTAATTTTTAAATTATTTTTTATTATTCAAAAATATTTCTTGCATTTTACTTGTTATTTTTAAAATTTTCATTAGTATTTCATTTCTTATTAATTGCATTTGGTTATTTTGTTGACTTCATTTTTGAAGAAGTTTTGGATCATAGAAGGGTTACAACTGTAGCAGGAAAGGATCATTGGTGCAGGCGTCAGTGATGGGAATGCATGGCAGGAGGTTCACCTGGGGCATACCTCTAAGGCATGTGAGTATGTTCAAGTGTTCATGGGGCATTGTCATGGTGGATGGAGATTCACATAATAACCAAAAGAATATTAAATTCCCATCCTGGGGAGCTCTGCCACATTCTCTAATGGGATGGCAAAAATCCCCCATGTACAGGGGGAGTGACAACTGAAGCAGGATGGACCATTGATAGGCCCTTGATATTGATGACTGTACTTACGAACCTTTTCTTTTGAAATTGAAACTTAGCCTAGTATTATAGGTTGTTTAAGAGTTACCTTCTGAGAGCCTCCTTGTTGCTCAAATATGGCCTCTCTCTAAGCCAAACTCAGCATATGTATGCATTATCCCCCCACCCCCACCCTGGTGTGGGACATGACTCTCAGGGATGCACCTCCCTGGCACTGAGGAATTACTACTAAACACCAACTTGCAACGCAACTGGAAAAAGACCTTGACAAAGGAGAAAGGGTAAAGACAAACGAGTTTATATGGCTAAGAGACTTCAAAGTGAGCTGGAGGTCATTCCAGCTTATGCACATTTTGATCATTTCTTAAATACCTACTAAGTACAGCAGTAAAAGTCACTGTTCCCATGGAGCTTTTGAGGCACACAGAAAACGATAGCTAAATATGGTTGCAATTGGTGTGATTGTTTTGAGGAAACAGAATTCTCTTTGAATTAGGATATTCTGGGACCAGTAAAGGATGGACAAACTTTGCATGGCAAATATGGTGAGGGACAATATTCCCAAATGGGCATAAGAAATAAGGCAGAACCTTCAAGATAGAAATGTTTAACGTAATGCCTAGGTCTGTAGAATGGAGCAATGGGTCTATTTTAAAAGAAATACTGTGATTTTAGTAGCCAAAGAGCACCTGAAGGCAATGGAAATATGAGCATGAATTTTTGGTCAGAAACACAATGTCAGACCTAGCATTTTTTAAGGTACATTTATTTTTCCAAGATATTCCCTCTAACTAGAATGTAAAGTTGATTATTAAAGAGCAGGGGAAAAAACCACACTGGAATGAGAAAAATGAATTAATCTATCTTAATCACATTAAAACAAATCTATCTTTTAAGCCATTATACTTTTTTGGCAATTTTTTTAAAAATACGAAAACATTTTTGCTTTAAAGGTGAAAACCTCATTCAGCTCATTGAATTTGTAAGTGAAACAAAGATACTTCCAGGTTTTCTTTAGGCAAATAACTGTAAAGCCAAATTAAAGCTTGCTGACGTGTTAATAGACAGCAGAGTCTGGTGCCGCTGATGTCAATAATTTGATTTAATAAGAAGAAAGGAAACTTTTTAGAAAAAAGGTGATAAAAGAAGAAAAGAATAGATTATGTGGTTTCCCTTCAAATGCTTCAAAATTCAACTCTCCCCACTGACTTATACATCTGAATGTGGGGACCAAAGCCTGCTAGCCACTGTGTGGTCTTCTTTGATGCTTAGATCTGCCCAAAATATCTCATTCAATTCATTAGATGACTTCATTTCAGAAATCATGCTTTTTACTGAAATCTGAAAGTAGAAATGTCCGGAACTAGCTTTACAAAGGCATAGACTGGTTTGTGCGAGAACACCTCAGAAGGCTTGCTGGGGTTTCTGGGTGGCTTTGGGCTTCAGTGGTCGTGATGTGTGGCTAGTTTGGGGACCTCTCTTGCTAGGTTAGAGCTGATCAACTAGTGAGAAAACAGCATGCAATTTTTCTGGATTTTGTAACTTTTGTGTTTTGTTTCTGTATTTACCTTTATAATTTTGCAATGCAGTGTAATGTTTTTCTCTGACTACATAGCATTCACTTTGTGCCTAATTTTGTGTTCCTAATTGTGTATTCTTTTTCTAAAATGAGCCCCCAAATTGTATAAGCTTCATCCCCCACGTCCTGTGTAATTTTAATACGTCCCCTCTTAAGAGAATATATGAACCGAAGGCATGTTTTTCATAATTCCTAATCATCCTTTTGAATGTAGTCTGTAGTGAAAATCTGTGGGCTATTGATTGCCTAATTTCAAAGGGTAAATATGGTTTTATTACTTTTGTATGGAACCACAAAGGAAAGGCCAGATTTGATGGGAATGATTATGATTTTCTCTCACTAACTCATGTAATCACGAATACCTATGAAGACCTGCTGTGTGATATGGCTACAGGCTGGAAAATATGCAGGCAAAGGTGTGCCATGGCCCTGACCTTCATGGGGTTAACTTACTGGTGGGAGACTGGCATTAAAATAATAATTATAGGGGCTGTCATTTATCCAATATATATGCCAGTAAGGTGGATAAAGTATTATTAATAAAATTCTTCCGTAGACAGCTGTTCCCCCAACAACCACTACCCGTTCCTGCCCTGCCCCCTCCGGGATTTGCACTGAAGACCCCCCTCGGGCACACGGCGGCTCCTGCAGACCCAGCTCCTCCGCTTGCTTTCTGTTCCATCCACGTCTGTCTTGACCAGTCAGGGCTGCCCAGGCTCCCCCAAAGCCTGCCTCCTCCACTCTGCCTTTGCATCCCAGGCAGGTTCTGGAAGTTAGCATCCCACTCCAGGTCGCCTGCCTTGCCTCGGGGAACGAGGGTGGATACCGGAAGAGAGCATTGCACCCACTGCTAGCTCCCCTCAGCCCCTACGCCTGCAGCCCCCCCCAAAGTGGGGTGAAGCAGGAAAGACAGTGCTCTGGAGGCCTAGTGGCCGAAGCGCGTCGAGCCTCAGCTCTTCCCAGCTCACACCTGCCGCTACCTGAGAGAGGCCACGAGAGCCGGGTGGGGGCAACGCAGGCTGCTGCAGGCCAGCCAGCCCTTGGGCTCCACCCTCTTCGGGGAGCTCCCTGGGTTGGGTGTAGGGCAGATGGAAACCGGAGGCTGGGGGACAGGGCCCCTTCTCAACCACCCGGTCGTTTTCACCTTGTAATATGACAAGTTTGCAAAACCCAAAAAATACCCGCTTTCTCGGACAATACAGCTGATTTGTATTCATAAATGAGAGCTAATTTCCACAATGCTCTGTCTCACAAATTTGGCCTGAAGGATTAGTTTGAACCTACTTAAATAAGCAGTTCTGATTAATGAATTTTCGTGATGTAGTCAATAAGAAAGGTATTAACTCTAAAAAAAACTCAATATTATAAGAGGTAAAAACGTTAAATATAATTGCTGTTAGTTCCATAGTTACTGATAGGATTCAGCAACATGCATGCTGTTTTTGATGTAAAAAGTTCTCTAATTATTGATACTGTCACCGAATGGCGATCGCTTCTGTGGTCATCACTCAAAGAGATTTATATGGTTCCTTCCATCAAATCATGGTTTATAAGAGGGCATTAGCTTATGATAGCTGATTTAGACAAAGATCACAAAATCCTTTCTAAAAGTCAGCAAATAATTTGAGCATACTGTGAGTCATTTGTTGAACAATTTGTGCTGAAAATTGTCACTAAATGACAAGTTACACACACATATACCTATATATGTAATAGTTCCTTAAAAGACTGAGGAATATATTTTTAACTTTAAAAAATGTTTATTGAAATAAGATGTTCAACTCAAAATTTCCCATTTTAGCCCCTTTCCAGCACACAGTTCAATGACACCAGTTATGTTCTGAGCCCCGTACTACCCTCCACGGATTACCAGCAAGTGGTGCCCGGGCCTGGAGCCTCTGCAGGTAGCCCAGAGCAGAGGCTGGAGGTGGTAACTGCTGTGCAGAGAGCCATGCTCTTCACCGTAATTTACCAGGCGCTTCTTACCTCTCTTCCTGGGATGCTACGCGGTGCACTGGACTCTGGGGTTTGGAAGTAGGTGATTCAGGCAGTTCCTGCCTGTTCAATGGTAGTTCCAGTGGAGGGACTGATTCCTGGAGCTCCCTCCTCTGTCATCTTCCCACAATCCTGTTAGAAACATTTAAATCAGCTAAGTAGTAATAAAAATGATTATATAATACCCGGTTGGGAGTACCTTTCCACAGGGGAGAACAATTCATTGAGCATATTATGTAATAAGACAACCTTTCCTAAATTGGAATTATCAACGAGGACTTCTCTGAGGTGGTGACAAATTGACTACAGTAGAAGGATGAGCAGAAATAAGAACATTCCAGATTTAGCCTGGCCTGTGTGGTGGCTTAGGGTTCTATACTCTAGGAAAGCATTTTCTTAGTCTTAATCCATTCCTGTGGATGTAAATAAGACATTTGAAAATTTATTTTTTATACCAATGTTACAAATTACTGCATTATACAAGGTAACAACTACAATAACAATAAATCTGCTTTGGTCCATGGTTCCACGTCTACCCTGTTTCTGTCCTTCCTCAGTCTTGTGGGATTTGGGACAATGTCCACTGTGACTGGTTGAGAAGGGACATAGGAATTACGAGGCAGAGGGAAGGAATAGATTTGCTCGTAGCTGAAGATTCTCCTTGTTTTGCCGATGGAACTTGGCCATCATTATCGTTTTGTGACTTGTCCAGGCCAGGCATGAAGCCCTGGAGAGCAGGAATTGGCTGGGTACCCACTGGGATTCAGGGCTCCACTGACATGTGAGCGACCAAAGACTTAAGTCTCTGAGAAATACACTTAACAGGTAAATTGAAAATTAGAGGTTCAGATAAAAGGAGTAGAAGAATCATGACTAGAGGAATTATAAATGGGCATAACTATGTTATGTTGGGGAAGTCGACTTTCACATGCTGCCTGACAGGGCCCGTCTTGGGGTGCTGACTCCCTGAGGCTGTGTGCCCTGCCTCTGGTGCTTAGACATCCCTAGAGCCCTCAGAGGCACTCTTTTCTTTTTTTTAAAGATTTATTTATTTGTCTCCCCTTCCCCACCCCCACCCCCACCCCATCTGTTCTCTGTGTCTATTTGCTGTGTCTTCTTTGTCCACTTTTGTTGTTGTCAGCGGCAGGGGAATCTGTGTTTCTTTTTGTTGCATCATCTTGCTGCGTCAGCCTTCCGTGTGCGCAGCACCATTCCTGGGCAGGCTGCACTTTCTTTTGCGCTGGGCTGGCTCTCCTTACGGGGCGCACTCCTTGCGCGTGGGGCTACCCTACGCGGGGGACACCCCTGCGTGGCAGGGCACTTTGCGCACATCAGCACTGCACATGGGCCAGCTGCACATGGGTCAAGGAGGCCTGGGGTTTGAACCGCGGACCTCCCATGTGGTAGACGGACAACCTAACCACTGGGCCAAGTCCACCGCCCTCAGAAGCACAGTTGTTTGAGGCTTTGTTGACTGTGGCAGTTGGTGAAATTTGCCAGGGACCATATGTATAACCTCCAGAATGACCTCCAAATAGGACCTTTTGATGTGATTTACTTCAGATGGGGACGGGGGGTGCAGCTGAAATAAAGGGCCCTTAATCATGTTACTGGAGGCCTTACAGAAGAGGCCACAGAGAGAGAAAAGCGAAGGGGAGCAGCTGGAAGCTGAACATCAGTGGAAACTAGAAGAGGCAGGGAAAGGCTCTGCTCTGTGCATTGCCTGTGGCAGAAAAGCCAAGGAAGCCTGCAGCTTGGTGGCTGGCCAGGAGATGTGGCCCTGGAAGGAACCCACCTTCTAGCTTCTGAAACATGACCCATACACTCCCGTTGTTAAGCCCACCCACTGTACAGCTTTTGTTTTAGATGCCTGAGACTACAATAGCACGGTAAAGGCAGTGTGTTGAAAGAGGAAGGCTGTGCTCGGAGAACTGAAGGAAGGCCTGGGGGCTCCAGTGGAATGGATAAAAGGATGCGCGGTATGTGTTTGGCTTGTAAAATAGTTGGAAGGCAGCCTTGAAGAACTTCATAGGCCAGGACCCAGAATATAGTCTCCATCAGAGCAGAAGCTGTGCGCTTCTATGCGTCGGATGAATGATTAGATGTGAATTCTGAAAATAATACTCTGACTATAGTGTGGACAGCAAACTGGAGGGGAACATATGACAATATCGGAAGGCCAGATACTAGGAACATTCAGTGTTCCAGGCAAAGGTGCTGGCAGCTAAAACTAGGCTATTATGGCAGCAATGGAGTGATGGATTGACATGTGGAAAACGTCATAGGATTTGTGGATATGGAGGGTGAGAGAGAGAGAGACATGAAGGATAAACACTTGATAGAGTAGGAATTTCAGTTCTGCCTTTGCCATGGTGAGTTTCATCTGCCAAGACAGACCACATATTAATTCTGTTACCTCCTCCCTGGATACTACAAAAGATAAAAGGATGGACCCATTATGATATCTTTGGAAAGTCTACTCTGGGTCCCCTTAGATTTCCCTTGGGATGTCCACTCCCAGAAGTTGTGCTCTAGTCGTTCTGGCATAGGGCCTGGGCGTGGAAGTATCTTAAAAGTCCCCCAGGGGATTTTAATGCACAGCCAAGTTGAGAACTCCTGGTCTAGTGAGAAGAGAGATGGGCCCATTTAGGAGGTTGAGATAGAAATTGGAAAGGAAGCAAGGATATTTTATTCATGGTAAGTGTTTTAGTCAGTCAGCCCAAAGGGTGTATTTTGCATCAGCACCTCTTTGGCTGACTAATACAGAATTTGGTACCGAGGAGTGGGGAAGTGCTTTTGCAATTACCAAAATGCTGGAATGGTTTTATAAATGGGTGAGGGGTGTTTTTTGGAGGAATTGTGAGATGCTTGGAAGAAAAGACCTAAAGTGCTTTGAATATGGATGCTAAAGAGACCTTTTATGATGCCTTAGAAGTAAATGATGAAACTATTATTGGAAACTGGAGGAAAGGCGATCCATGTTTTAAAATTGCAGAGAACTTACCAAGATTAACTCCTGGAAGAATCTGAAAATGGCAAACCTGGGCATTTAGCTGAAGAAATTTCCAAAGTAAACTGGAGAATGTAGCTTTGCTTCCGCTTTCAGCTTATAGCAAAATGCTAAACAAGAGAGAGATGCTGAGGCCTGAACTGTTGGGCACAAAGGAAACAGAAAATGATTATGGAAATTCCAAACTTTTGGAAACAAGCTCCCAGATGACAATGCCCCATTGGAGGACTTAACTAAACTTGGAACTTGTATATCAGGCTTGAAGATGCAGTTATGTTGAAAAGACTTGTGGAAAATCTTACTGTCTGATTTTTTGGACCCTTGATTCCTACATGCTAAACCAACAGACTTTTTGAGAGAGCTGTATGAACACAACCACTATCAGCATGGAATAAAAGGGACATGGAAAGGAGAGACTGAAGGGGAAATGACTTCAAGAGGAAAACCATGGAAGCTGAGATTTGGAATTAAGACATCACCTTGGGCCAAGAGAGGAAGGCCACCCATGTGTACATAAAGGGTGAGTTTTGTTTTTTTTTTCACCCCAGCAGTTGATATTCCCACCCAATGTTCAGGGAGAGTTTTGTCGCCCCAGGGTACAGAGAAGGTGGAGCACATTCCTCAAGGACTTGGGCAGTTAAGGCCAGCACCCATAGGTCTGAGAGGGTTGCTTCTGTCCCCCATGGATTAGGGAAGGCCAGGTGGTCAACCCATTGCTCTGAGAGGGTTGAACCTGTATACCAAAGGTTAGGGGGAATGTTGTCTTCACATCATTGTACTAGGGGGGTTAAGATGCTAATCCAAAGTTTGGGTAAGGTGTGGCAGTCACCCCAACATTCTTTTTTTTTTTTAAGATTTATTTATTTATTTAATTCCCCCCCCTCCCCCGGTTGTCTGTTCTTTGTGTCTATTTGCTGCGTCTTGTTTCTTTTGTCCGCTTCTGTTGTCATCAGTGGCACGGGAAGTGTGGGCGGCGCCATTCCTGGGCAGGCTGCTCTTTCTTTCGCACTGGGCAGCTCTCCTTACGGGCACACTCCTTGCGCGTGGGGCTCCCCTACTCAGGGGACACCCCTGTGTGGTACGGCACTCCTTGTGTGCATCAGCACTGTGCATGGGCCAGCTGCACACAGGTCAAGGAGGCCCGGGGTTTGAACCGCGGACCTCCCATGTGGTAGGCGGATGCCCTAACCACTGGGCCAAGTCCGCTTCCCAGTCACCCCAACATTCTTGAAGGGAGAGGTCTGGAGCTTGGTTGACAGCCAGATGCTTGATGAGAGTGGAACCAAGAAAATGGCCATTGGGCAAGCATGTGGAAAGGGTGGGTTCACATAAGGCATCAAGGAGAAGAAACCATCATCGTAAGAATGACTCTCAGACTGAAATCGAGTGGAGGATGCCCTGCAGTTTTACTGAACTGTAGAGGACCCATGACTCATGTTTCCTTTCCAATTTCTCCTTAGTGTAATGAATATGTTTATCCTTTGTCTGTCCATTTGTGTATTGGAAACAGATAAATTGTTTTGTAAGTTTCAGAGGTCTATAGTAGACAGGACTTTGCCCCAAGACATACTGTATTTCTTTAAATTGACTGTGATAGGATTTAGTACTTACATTGTTAGTGATTTAAGGTATTTTTTAATATTATAATATCTTTTAGGAATTCAGAGGGTGGCGTGTAGCAGTTTGATATGGTTATGAATTCCCAAAATAGATACTGGATTATGTTTGTAAACTGGTCTCTACCTGGGCATAATTGGGTTATGATTAGGGCTTTGATTGGACCACCTCATTAGGGCTTTGAGCCCCACCCCTTGGTGGGTGGGGACTCACAGATAAAAGGCATGGCAAAGAACAGAGTTGAAGGTTATTAATGTTAGAGTTTTGATGTTGGAGTTTGATGCTGAAGCTTTAAGCTGGAGCCCCAGGGAAAGAGACAGAGCTGTTTGCCTTATAGTCTACAGCTGACCTCGTGGAAAGAGGCAAAGCCTAGAGAGCCGCTATAGTCTACAGTTGACCTTGTAAACAAAACAAAGGCACTGAGCCCAGAGGAACCCAGGAATCCTGAACCCTGGCATCAAAAGCTCTAATATTAAGAACCCTCAACTCTGTCCTACCCACCAAGGGGTGGGGACTCAACGCCCTAATGAGGTGACCCAATCAAAGCCCTAATCATAACCCAATCATGCCCAAGTAGTGACCAGATTACAAACATAATTTAATATCTATTTTTGGAATTCATAACCATATCAAATTGCTACCGTAAGGATGCTCATTTTTGAGATTAATAATGCAATATGATTATTGTATTCATTTTTTCCTATATTCAAGATTTAAGAGACTGAATTGAATCCACTGAGCACAGGATACACAATAGAATTTATTTTAATTCACTGAAATCTTGCTTTTTGTTTGATTCCTCTTCCTTTTCATTTTCTTTAAAGTATGTTGAAGAGAAGAACCTCAGTTAATTACAATTATGTGAATTCTGGTCAGTGCAGTTTTAATATACTTGTGCATTAGTCATCTGTGTGTTCCTGAGCCTTTCAAAAACAACAATACCAACTGTAGCAGTTTGATATTATTGATGAATTCCAAAAAATATTGGATTATGTTTGTAAACTTATCTTTTCCTCTGGGCATATTAGATTATATTGGATTCAGAGGTTTGCTTGATTAAGTAATTATGTAACCCTCTTGTCCCAGTAGGACATTGAGTCCCCACTCACCAAAGGGTGGGGACTCAAAAATAAAAGGCATGGCAAATGACAGAGTTGGGGGCTTTTAATGTTGGGGTTTTGATGTTGGAATTTGATGGTGAAGTCTTAAGCTGGAGCCCTGGGGAAAGAGACAGAGTCGTTTGCCTCATAGTTTCAGCTGACCTTATGGAGAGAGGCAAAGTCTAGAGAGCCTCATAGTCTACATGTGACCTTGTGGAGTAAACAGAGGAGCTGAGCCCAGAGGAACCCAAGTAGCCTGAACCCTCACAGACCTCGGCAGCCATCTTGCTCCAACACTTGGAAATAGACTTCTGTGAGAGAAGTAACTTGTGCTTTATGGCCTGGTATCTGTAAACTCCTACCCCAAATCAATGCCCTTTATAAAAACCAACTGATTTCTGGTATTTTGCATCCACACGCCCTTGGCTGACTAATACACCAACCATGTTCTAAGCTAAGTTAGAGGTTGCATAGTGTGTAGGGGGATGGTGAATGTGTGTGTGAGGGACAGGCAGACAGACGGAGGAAAGAGAGAGAGAGAGAGAGAGGATGGGACTTCATCATTTTGTTGCTAAGAAATTAACTAGGCTGACTGTCTATTGTGCTTTTTTGCATCAGAATCCAAGTATTCAAAAGTATAATTGACTCAGGTGAAGAGGGCACATATCAACTTTTGTCTCTGTAGTTTGGGATATTTTTTGAAGAGAATCAATAAACTGTCAGTCATCAAACAATAAGAAACTCTTTTTACTGGACTTGGTAATTAATTATGATTAGTTTTAAATACTGGTCCCCTTTAGCAAATATTTAGGAATTATAAAATCTGTAACAATCATTATGGAAAAATAACATAATGTAGTTGAAAACACAGAGCTCTGTCCTAATACACTAAGATGCATAAGTCAGGTTCTTTGCTCTCAGGGGTTATAAAGACAGACAGACTGGTAAATGAATAACTTCAATAGAATGTTTAACTTCTAGGGTGGCATGTTGTATGGAAAATCTGCAGATAACCAATACATACTTAAGCTCCTATTGCAACGATATGAACCAGAAAAATGTAGCAAATAGGACATTACAATTTGGGAAAACTAGCTCTCCCTCCTACATGTGGAAGAGAACTCTCTGATGACAATACTAACAGCTACTGTGTTCTAAGCATTGGAGTAAGTGTTCTTTATATATGATACAATTAACCCCCATAGCAAGAAGTCTGGATAAGATATTATTAGGAGCACATTTTACACATGAGAAAAATAAGGCTGAGAGAAGTACTGTTTAATTGAAATAGAAAATGAGCCCCAAAGCCAAGCCACATATGAAATTTAGGTATTTTGGGGATCACATTTTTAAAAAGTAAAAATAAACAGTGAAATAAAAGTCAAAGTGAAAATAAGGTTAATAAAATGTCATAAAACCATTCATATATATAATCATTTTAACATGTAATAAATGTAAAACTGTAAAAACAATTACTGAGATGTTTTACGTTGTCTTCAAAATCTAGTGAATATTTTTCATTTACAGATAAATCTCAGTTTGAATTAGCCACATTTGAAGAACTCAATAGCCACATGTGGTTAATGGCTATTGCAGTGGACTTAGAATTAAAATAACAAAACGGCAGAGCTGGAATTCACACCAAGGTAGCCTGACCAAGAGAATGAGCTCTTTGATACCATCCTGTGCCATTCAAGAAGATAGGTTTTAAGCTTACAAATAAAAACATGGGACATCCTGATTAATACAGGATTTAAAGAAGGATGTTTGTCCTCATTTTCACAAGCAAAGAAGCAGTCCTACAGAGGTTAAATAAATTCCTGAAATATTCCCAGTTATTATATCATACATTCAGGAGTTGAATCCCCATCTGTCTAGCTTCAAAGCATGGTATTTCCACTCCATTTCAACAATAAATAACAACTAGATTGACTGATAAAGAACTTGGAAGGAAAATCTAGACTTCCAACAGATATAATAGATCATAATTACAAGCAAGCAGAGGAACTTATACCTATACATCCCTCTTTTTTGTTTTAAGATCATCTATATCATTTCATTCCCTTTAAAACAAAACAGTAACCATGATCACAAAAACGTTCAATGAATAGCTTCTCAGGCAGAATTAATAGCTTCTCCCAGGGTTTATGATGTCCTTGGTCATACACTGGCAAACGGCTGTAAAGGGTGTGTAACTAAGCACCTGAGTAAGAACTGAGCCTGGTGTTGAGATTATACTTGAGAGCTGAGAATACACCACCCCATAGCTTGTTACTGCTGTAATGACACAGCCTTCTGGGAAATGCCAGAGGTAGCCTCAGGCAACAAGAGGTGGAGGCTGCCCTAGTGCTTTATCATTAATGGCCTAGAAGATTCCCGTTATGGTGCCTTGGGTTTTAAATTAAATGTCAAATACAATTTGCCACTGAAAATGTGAAGTGTGGAACTGCCTTTAGAGACTCTGAGAATCCAGTCCTTTAATTGGTGGCTGCCTAATACTGAGTGAAAATTGTTAGAGGTCATTACTTGGTGAGTTGTCACATCAATCTGTAGAAATGTGTGGGTTTTTACCTCTTTTGCTTTGAGTCTGTATTAAAATCTTGAGGCTGTAGTTAAAATGTGTAATGTTGAATGTAATTTTAAATATGGTGGAACTTATACGCTCTCCCCTTTAGGGGCATGCCACCATTTATTTCCAGATCTTCCCATGCAGGAAGTTTGTGACAGAAACCAAAGCAGCACATATTGCGCTTGGAGTAGTTTATTTATTTTTGTTTTGTTTTGTTTTTGTTTTTGTTTTTGTTTTTCCTGCTGAAAATGTCTGCTTTAATAATAGAGCTTATAATGGTATTTCCAATCTACTTTTAAGTACTAGCAGTATATCTTTCTAAACTATCCATATATTAGTGGTAATTATGAGGTATGTTTAAGTCTACAAATGTAGGCTTAAACACAAAGATATCATTTTTACTGCCAGTTTTAATTAGAAACCTAAAGAAAAACATACAATTAAAAATGCCTATAAAAATCATAGATACATTCCTATAATCCTAGTCAATTTGTTGCATCATTAATAACATTCAGTGTGGCAGTTTAAAAAATTTATTGGAGTAATTCAAATGGAAAATGGTTAAGAACAAAATTACTAGCATTTAAGCCACTATAACTGTTTTTAGGACAGCAAATGATAACTCTTAAGTATCTGCACCAATGGCTGTTTGCTTTGCAACCACATTTTAAACTAAATCCTTTTTGCCTGTTTTATTACTGTGCCCCTCGCTTCTAGGAACATTTAATATTCTAAAAGTCTATTCAAAGTCACCTATCACTTTAGGAAAAAACAGTTTAACCTTAGAAATTCATAGTTGCAAACAACTTTTTAAGGAAATATTAATGTGCCTGAATTTTCACTGATGCCAATGGAATGATTTCTTTTCATTTAAAATATTAAAAAAACAACAAACATGAGTTACCAAACTCCCACAGCAGCTGGGAAGGGCTCCCATCCCCCACTCCCAAGATACTAAGTTGAGGTGAAACTCTTGGCTCACTGAGCAGAGAACAGACATATTCCTCCCTGTTAACTATTACAAGGGAAAAGAGAGGGGGAGTTGAGGGAGCTTTTCTTTCATGAATTCTGCAAGCAGATCATCGCTTGAGTCTCAGACCAAAACACAGGAAAACAGAGATTGAAACACTTCCATGGAAAAGTGCACCAATAAGCGACATCTGCTGACTGGTTTGGAAATTGCATGACCAAAAACTGGTTTTGGTTCTCTCTGTAAACTAATTCCTGGGAGAAAATCTGTGCCCCATTAGTGAGTCCCTGGCCTGATTTTGATAACTTAAGCTGGGCAATTTTAAAGACTTAGAACATGTTGAACCAAATATCAAAGAAGAGCTGTGAAAAAAAAAAATTAGACAGAAGAGAGAAATTGGCCATCAGAGTAAATTCACCAACATGTTCAGATGCTTAGATATCAGCAAAAAATTACAAAGCATACTAGGAAACAGGAAGAGATGACCCAGCCAAAGGAAAATCAGAAATATCCTGAAGAGATACAGGATTTAAGACAATCAATCAATGATAATCATGCAGTTCTTCTAAGTCAAGTTAAAGAACTGAAAAAAAATATGGCCAAAGAGATAAAGGATATTAAGAAGACACTGGGTAAGCATAAAGAACAATTTGAAAGCATGCAAAGAAAAGTAACAGACTTATGAGAATAAAAGACATGATAGACAAGATTAGAAATACATTAGAGGCACATAACAGAGGTTTGAATTACTCAAAGATAGAATTAGTGATTTTGAAGACAGAGCATCAGAACTAGAAAAGACAGGAGAACAGAAAGAGAAGAGAATGGAAAAACTAGAACAGGGTTTTTGTGAATTGAATGACAATATGAAATACACAAACATATGCATTATCGGTGTCCCAGGAAGAAAAGAGAATAGAAAAGGGGTAGAAAGAACATTTGAGGAAATAATGACTGAAAACTTCCCAACCCTTATGAAAGACATAAATATCCAAGGACAATATGCCACAAACAGAATAAATCTGAATAGACCTACCCTGAGACACCTACTATTCAGAATGATAAATATCAGATACAAAAAGTGGTTTCTGAATGCAGCAAGAGCAAAGCAAACCATCACATACAAGGGACCCTCCATAAGATTGCCAACCTCTCATCAGAAATGATAAAGGAGAGAAGAAAGTGTTATGATTTATTTAAAGTACTGAAAAAAGGAAAACTGCCAGCCAAGAATTCTGTATCCAGCAAAACTGTCCTATAAAAATGAGGGTGAGTTCAAATCCTTCACAAACAAAAATAATAGAATAAGTTACCAAAAGACCAGAATTAGAAGGGGTACTAAGGGAGTGCTGGAGCCTGAAAGGAAAAAACAAGGGCAAGAGACATGGAAAAGAGTATAGAAATGAAGATTACTAGGAGGGGTAAACTAGAGGGTAAAAAGACAATAGTATGATATGACAGCAGGAAGCCAATGGACAAAATGGATGAAGTAAGTAATGCCTTTACAGTGATAACATTGAATGTTAATGTTGAACTTCCCAATCAAGATACATCGACTTGAGAAGTGGATGTGGCTCAAGCAACTGGGCTTCCACTTACCACATGGGAGGTCCCGGGTTCAGTTCCTGGTGCCTCCTAGAGAAAGCGAACTGGCATGATGGGCAGGCGCAGCAAGCCAACGCAACAAGATGACAGAACAAAGAGACTTGAACATGAAAGACAATGAGAGATGCAGCAAACCAGGGAGCTGAGGTGGCTCAAGCAATTGGGTGCCTCGCTCTCACAGGGAGGGTCCCAGGTTCAGTTCCCAATGCCTGCTAAAGAGAAGATGAGCAAGCATAGAGACCATACAGTGAATGGAAACAGAGAGCAGACAGTGACCTCAAACAACAACAACAAGTTGGGGGGTGGGGAGGAGGACATGGATAAATAAATAAAGTAAATCTTTTTTTTTCAAAAAAAAGGCATAGACTGATAGAATGAATAAAAAATATATGAGCCATCTATGTGTTGTCTACAAGAGACTTACCTCAGATATAAGGCCAAAACCAGGTTAAAAGTGAAAGGTTGGAAAAGATGTTCCATGCAAATAGTGACTAAAAAGAGTTCTAATAGTAATACTAATATAGGACAAAAAAGATTTTAAGTGCAAAACTGTTATAAAGATGAAGAAGGTCATTATATATCAATATAAGGGGCAGTTCACGAAGAAAAAATCATTAAATATTTATGTACCTAATCTGAGTGTCCCAAGATACATGAGGCACATACTGGTAAAACTGAGGGAAGAAATTAGATGTCTCTACAATAATAGTTGGAGACATCAATACACCACTCTCAGTATTGGATAGAACATCTGGATAGAGGATAAATAAAGAAACATATTGATAGAATTATATGATAAATGAAGTAGACCTAGCACACATCTATAGAGCATTGCATCACAGAACAGCAAGATATACATCTTTCCAAGTGCTCATGGATCCTTCTCCAAGATAGACACTTTCTCTGATCATATTGGAATGAAGCTAAAACTAATTGAAAAGGAAAAATTCATAAATATATGGAGATTATCCAACATACTCTAAAATAATCTGGGTGTCAGAAGAAATTGCAAGATAATTCAGCAAATAACTTGAGACAAATGAAAATGAGAACACAGCATATCAAAGCCTATGGAATACTGCAAAGGCAGGGCTGAGAGGGCAATTTATAACCCTCAATGCTTACATAAGCAAAGAAGAAAGAGCTAAAATTGAAGGTCTAACTGCACACCTGGAGGAACTAGAAAAAGAAGAGCAAACTATTTCCAAACCAAGCCAAAGTAAAGAAATAGTAAAGATCAGAGCAGAAATAAATGAAATTGAGAACAACAACAAAAAACAATACAGAGAATCAACGAAACCAAAAGTTGGTTCTTTGAGAAGATCAACAAAATCAACAAACCCTTAATTAGACTGACAGAAAAACAGAGAAGACACAAATGAATAAAATCAGAAATAAGAAGGGTACTTTACCACTAACTCTGCAGAAATAAGAGCGATATTAGTCTAGTTTTGGGGCATAGTATTTGTATGCCCAAAAACTAGACAATGTAGACAAGATGGACAAATTTCTAGAAGCACATGAACCAACTACATTAATCCTAGGAGAAATAGAAGACCTCAACAAACCAATCACAATTGAAAAGACTGAAACAGTCATCATAAATTTCCCACCAATGAAAAGCCAGAGACCAAATGACCTCACAGGTGAATTCTAGCAATCATTCAAAGACGATCTAATACCAATCTTGCTCAAGCTCTAACAAAAATTGTATAGGAAAGAACATTACCAAACTTATTCTATGAAGCCAACATCACCCTAATACCAAAACCAGATAAGATACTGCAAAAAAAAGAAAATTACAGACCAATATCTTTAATGAATATAGACGCAAAAATTCTCAAGAAAATGTCTGAATCCAAAAGCACTTAAAAAGTGTTATATACCATGATCAAGTGGGTTTTATCCAAGTATGTAAGGATGGGTCAATGGAAGAAAAGCAATTAGTGTAATAAACCACAGTAATAAATTGAAGAAGAAAAATCACAATCCTCTCTATTGATGCAGAAAAGGCATTTGACAAAATACAGCACACTTCCTTGATTAAAACACCCCAAAAGATAGGAATGGAAGGAAGCTTTCTCAATATGGTAAAGGGCATACATGACAAACTTAGAGCTGGCATTGTGCTCAACTGTGAAAGAATGAAGGTTTTCTTGCTGAGATCTGGAACAAGGCAAGGACGGCCACTGTCACCACTGTTATTCAATATTGTGCTAGAAGTTCTAGCTAGACCAATTAGGCTAGATAAAGAAATAAAAGCCTCCCAAATAGGAAAGGAAGGAGTAATACTCTCACTATTCACTGTTGATATGATCCAATATCAAGAAAAACCTGAAATATCCACATCAAAGCAACTAGAATTAATAGTTCAGCAAAGAGGTGGAATACAAGATTAATATACAAAAATCAAAAGCATTTCTGTATACTAATGATGTGCAATCCTAGGAGGAAATCAGGAAAAATTTCATTTATAATAACAACTAAAAGAATGAAATATTTAGGAATAAACTTATACAAGGACATAAAGGAATGCACTAGGCCACAACAGTGTATTAAAAAATATGGTACTAGGAGAACTGGATAGACATATCCAAAAGCAACAAAGAGGACCCTTATCTCATACCTTATCAAAAAATTAAATAAAAATGGATCAAGGGCCTAAATATAAAAGCAGCAACCCTAAAACCCCTAGAAGAAAATATTGGAAAATATCTTCAAGATCTTGTGGTAGGCAATAATTTCTTAAGCCTTCCACTCAAAGCATGAGCATCAAAAGAAAAAATCAGTATGTGGGATCTCCTCAAAATTAAACACTTTTGCACCTCAAAGGACTTTGTCAAAAGTGTGAAAAGGCAGCCGACTCATTGGGCGAAAGTATTTGGCAATCACATATGTGATAAGGGTAATATCCATGATATATAAAGAGATCATACAGCTCAACAATAAAAGACAAAAACCTGGTTAAAAATTAGGCAAAACATTGAAAAGACAGTTTTCCAAAGAAGAAATACAAATGGCAAAGAGACACATGAAAAAATATTCTAAGTCAACGTGATTAGGAAATGCAAACCAAAATTACATTAAGGTATCATTTCACACCTATTAGAATGGCCGCTATTAAAAAGTTGGAAAACTGTAAACGATGGGGAGATAGGATTGCCTATTCAACGTTGGTAGGAAAGTAGAATGGTACAGCCACTGTGGTAAACTGTTGACCGTTCCTAAGGAAATTGAATACAGACTCGCCATGTGTCCTGCCAATACCACTACTAGGTATATACCCAGAAGAACTTAGAGCAGTGACATGGACAGACATCTGCATACCTATGTTCACAGCAGCATTATTCACAATAACTAAAAGTTGTAAACAACCCTGGTGTCCATCAACTAAGGAATGGATAAATGAATTGTGATATACACACGATGGAATATTATGCAGAAGTAAGAAGAAATGAAGTTGTGACACATATTACAACATGGATGAACCTGGAAGACATTGTGTTGAGTGAAGCAAGCCAGGCACAAAAGGATAAATATGGTATGATTGCGCTATTATGAATCAAACATATTGTGTGAATTCATGGAGTTAATAATTAGAACATAGGTCACCAGAAAATAAACAAAGGGTAGAGAATGGAAAGCTAATGATTAATTTGTGAAGAATTACTTAAAAGGTTGTAAGTCTTTGAAAATGAATGGAAATGGTGATAGTACATCATGGTGTACATGACTAGCAGAGCTATTATATTGGTATGATAGTGTTTAAAAGGGACGTCTAGGGACATCTATATTTCTAGAAGGGAAGCTAAAAAATGTAACATGGTGCTGTATAACATAGTGAACCCTCACATAAAATACAAATACAGATGATATTGAATATGCAAAACTTTTTACAAAATGTAAATTCAAATAAACTAGAGAGAAGGAAACAGAATAACAACTACGTACAGCAGGGGAAGAATAAATAGATTGAGAGGTGATGAGTGCTGTGTGTTTTTTTATTTTTTAGTATTCTTATTATTACTGGAATAATGAAAGTGCTCTAAAAATGATTGAAGTAATGAATGTACAACTGTGTGATTCTATCAAATATCATGGATTATACACTTTGTATGGATTTATACTGTATTAATATGTATCCTTAAAATTGATTTGTTAAAAAATAAAAATAAAATGGAAAAAATATACTCTGGCAAGTCTCCTCCTCCATAGCATAGGTAAAGGCAAGTTTACCCAAAATGATTCACTTGGGGTGGCTTTTGGGGGATGGACAAGGCCACATTTAGTAGGGCACAGGTACCAGTTAGCAAACCTGACCGATGGGGTGACAGGATGAAGCATAAACCAGGAATCCCCATGCCCTTCCCTCCAGCCCCAGCCTCACTGCTTAGTGTAACTTCTGAAAGTACTGTCACATTATTTCACTTAATCTCATCAATACTCTCATGAAAGAGAGTGCTATAATGCCATGTTAGAGGAGAAAATGTCTCAGTGACTTGCCTTGGGTCACTTCAATAAAAGAGCATTATGAGATAGGCTAGCTTTATTCATAGATGTCTTAAATTTCATATCAGGTCCAGTATAACTTTTACCATAAATTCTGAACTTGAGAAGTTTGAAATTAAGTTTTATTGCAATATGATGGTTCATTACAGAATGAAATACAACTTTAATAATCTTGTTAAGATGTAAGTGCTATGACAAGTCTGGTCACACCATAATCTTACTGTTAAACACCATTTGGTGATATTATTAAAAAGTCTTGTTAGGCTATATACTTCTATTAAATGAAAATACTAGATTTCAAGTAGATAGCAAGTTTTTATTTTTCTCCCTTGTGGCCCAAGTTACAGTTGTATCATTTTTTTTTCATAAATTTTTGTTGTTTTAATGGCCTAGATACATTCTATACATTAACAATTGTTTTCTTGTACTTAAACCTTAAAGTAAAAAAACAGCAATATTAGGATTAATAAATACTTAACGAGTGCCTATTGTACCACTGGATTCTTTCATTTATCTATTTTAAGGGTCAAAAATTTTATGAAATAAATATTATTACCTGTTATTGTCTTTCGTTTACAGATGAGGAAGCTGTCGGAATGGTTAAAAGTCTTTAAACAATATAACAAAACTGAATAAGCTATCTAGTTGAGATCTGAAATTCATGACTTCTAAAATCTCGTGTTCTTTCCATAGCATTACACTTTGCCTCTTACACTTAGAGTTGCTTTGCCAAAAGTATTAGTTTTTAAAATCTTTTAAGAAATCAGTCAATAGAAAAGAGCTTCAAATTACCTTTCCATCATTTTTTCCTCTAAAGCCCCACTTTTCTAATAATAAAGCTTTTTAATTTATTAAGTTGATCCCATATTCCCATTTTATAATATATTTTAAATCTTAGTTAAATTGTATCAAGGTTAGTTCATAGGTACTCCAGGGAAATTGAACCTGTAGGATATATGCATTCTTTATGTATTTGTATATATGTTTTGTGTTATGAAGTTTTCTACCAACTAAAGTATGAGTTTCTTGAGGTAGAGCATATAACTTGCTTGTATTTTTATCTTAATACCTAGTATGGTGACTGGTACATTGTTGGTGAAAATAAATATTTATTAAAGTGTCATTTTTATCTTACAGAAGTTAGAGTCTTGGATTCAATTAGAATGGCAAAGGCAGGGGGATTTAACATCTGTAAAGACCAAGGGGAAAGGTAGCAAAATTGAGCAGGGAAAGCCCTGGGACCACAACGTAGCTCTGACACCTGTGAGAAGAAAAGGAGAAGGAAGTGAGTCTGGTCAGGGAAAGCTGCAGATCACGGACAAATATGGTAAAGTGTAGGTCAAGTTCCTCAACTTCAGTACTATTGAAATTTTAGGCCCAATAACTTTTTGTTTTGGAGGACTGTCCTGTGAATTTTATGATGTTTACCAGCATCCCTGGGATCCACCACTGAATGACACTATTACACCCCTAATTGTGACAACCAAAAATTTCTCCAGCTATTACCAGTGTCCCCTGGAGGCAACAGTCTCCTTGGTTGAGAACCACTGGTCTAGACCAACCCAATGTATACCTCCAGAGCAGAGTGACCATTAGAGGAGTCCCTCACTGGGCAGAAATAGCCCTGCCCTTGTACCGCCACCATGCTCAGTCGCTGACTGGGGGCTGCCCGGGAGGTGTGTGGCTCCAGCAGAAGGTGCAAACATGGAGGCTGTCAGCTAACTGCTCTCCTCACGCTTGTACATAAAATTCTGCCTTTGAAAAGAGCTCAGAGCAGAATATCTCCATGGCTCCCACATAAGGCTACAAGATTCTCCTTTGCAATCGATGACTTCACATCGTGACCCCCTGGTCTACTTTATTTGGTTACCCTATTAAGAATGTTTCAGGACTTGAGATCTGTGTTCTGTTATATATTACAGGAATAAAATGCCCTCTCTCTGGAATTCCCCTGCAACATTAGTTACTTACCATCCCTACATGATTGCAACCTCGATTGACTCTACAGAATCCTATTCCTCTGCATCCAAAGAGTTGAAATATGTAATTCTTAGATTTTGGAGATAAAGTAAATCCTGCAATTGAACAATAGTAAAATAACAATAAAATATACTCTCCATTATTTTTAATTAGTATGTCGTATATCTGGGCCACTGCCCAATTTACTGGTCAGCTATTTCTTGTATTTTCTGTTTTCTTAATATGCTTCTGGAAGACATTTCAAGGTATCTGTCAGATGAGTCTTCCTGATGGATAGCCATGCTAACCATCACATCTATCTACACTTCGAATATCAAATTCAGTAAGACTCTAACTTTACTAACTTACTTTTGTAATCTAGTATGGCATTTCTCAGAGACCAGAGCAGTTCAAAAATCATATGAGCCAATAACAATTGTTTTAAAATATCAATGCCAATGAACTTAGGTAAACTATATATGTTTTGTTAAGTTTGGATTGCTTTATGGGATACAATTTAAAATAAATTAAATATATAAGTAATCTAACTTCAAAACTTTTCTAAAACATAGGGGTATATCCTAAGATCAGCAGCTATTAGAAGACCTATACTTAAAAACATATAAATGAAATGTGCTGTTTATACAATGAAGGGTTGTTTTTTGTTTTTTGTTTTTTGTTTTTACTATATATTATTTAAGTACTGTGCAGAGAATGTAATGAAATTGTACTTGTACAGATGGGTTGGGAATTCAAAAGATCATTACCTTACTTTTCAAGTATCTGAGTGAGTTGCAGAAAGATGGATAATATCAAGAACTGTTTGATTCATAAAAGACAGATCTTATCAAACTTTGAAGGATGATGTTTTTCAGAGATTGTTCCATAGGAGCTGAGGTTGCATGAACAGAGAAAAATAGACACAAATAAATTAGCTAACCAATGAATACATATTTAGTATTCACAACATATTTTAAATGGATGACAAATTTAGTGAATATAAGAAAATTTGCCATTTTATGACTATCAAATATAGACCAAACATTATGCAAGTAACTTTCTATATATTACTTGGGATTTCTTGTAAAAGATGTGGAAGATTTTTGTAAACAAGACAATTGAGGCTTAGTTAGATTTAAGTGAATTATCCTCAGTTCACACAGGTGATACACTATTAACCTAGAATTCATACCCCAGATTACACACTTTAAAAATGAATTAATTTTCTTCTAATGGATATTAAACTGGCCTTTCACTCCCTTACTTTTCCTTACTTATTTATTTTTATGTTTTGATTAACAAAAATCAGTTGGACTACTTATCTTAGACAAGATGGCATAGATACTTTTTCCCTGCCCCACCATCTAAAGTCAAGTAAAAACCCTAGAAATGATTGAGCAGACAACCATAAAAAGGACCCTAACATATTGAAAGAAAAAGGTGACTTGACTAGAGATACCAGGATTTAAGAAAGAACATTGCAGTGGATTCCTAGGGCTTTCATTTATTTCCCATTTATCCTGGGCTGGGTATCAGAGACCTGCAACCTGAGTCATCAGTAGGCATAGACAAAAAGTCAAAAGAAAGAGATAGAATGAGAGGGAGGGAGGGAGGGATGGGGGGAGGAAAGACGGAAGAAAGGAAAAGGGAAGGGAAGGAGAGGGACAGGGAGGGAAGGCAGTGGAGTGGAGGGGAGGGGAGGGCTTTCTCTTTCTGGCCCAAGGGTGAGGCAGGAGGACAGCAGCAGCCTCCTGGTGAGAGCCCACCCCCGCTCCACCCTAAGTGGGAGGAGGCATTCCACCTGCAGTGGCAGTGATGGCAATGCCCGGTGTCTCCTTCCGTCCACCCAGTGACAGGAGGAGACCCAGCCCAGGGTCTCTGGCCCACTACCCAGTAGCAGAGCATGAATCAACCTGAGTCTCCTAGGGCTCCTGACCCTGGTAGTAGAAGGCACACAGTGTCATTGGGCAGCCCAGGGTAACACCGTGCATGCCTACAGGTGACCCTGGAAGGCATCAGTCAGGAGCCCCAGGAGCACAAGAAGAATGACGGTGACCAGAATAGCACTACAGGGACTCTGAAAGCTGAATCGTCATTAGAAGCACAGTCTACATGAACCTAAACAGGAAGACTGCCTGCTGAAATAGAAGATTTGATTAGGATCAAGAGTCTTGTAATATAATATCCAAAATGTCCAGTATACAATTGAAACATCTCTTGTCATGCTAAGAACCAGGATAATCACAATTTGAGGGAGGAAAAAGAGTTGAATCTGATGTTGGATTTAAATCAACCATCATAAAAATGCTTCAACAGGCAGTTATGAATTTCCTTGAAATGAAAAGAAAATGAATACCTCAGCAAAGAGAAGCTATAAAAAAAACCAAATGGGAATTATATAAGTGAAAATACAATAACCAAAATAAAAACTCACTGGATGGAACTTAATAGTAGAACAGAAATGACAAAGGGTAGACTCAGTGAACTTGAGGAGAGATGAAAAAATTTACTTAATCTGAACAACAGAAAGAAAGTAACCTTAGAGAAAAAAAATAATAGATACTCAGGGATTTGTGAGATAATAATAAATACATACTATTTGTATCATTGGAATCCCAGAAGGAGAGAAGAAAGAGTGTAGAGCTGAAAAAGTATTCAAAGAAAGAATTGCTGAAAAAATCCTCATCTTGACAAAAGTCATAAACCTAGAGGTTCAAGAATAGGAACAAACCCCAAATAGGTAAAACCCAAATAAATTCATTTAAAGACATATCAATGGCAGAGCGGATAAAAAATGACACTTGTGTTATCTATAAGAAATTAACTTCAAACACATGATATATGTAGGTTAAAAGAAAAAGGATGAAAACAAATATATCATGCAACCTTGATTTAGATGCAGGATATGTTTCTTTGGATGAAGTTGACTGCAGACCAAAGAAAATTCCTAGGGGATAAAGGAACATTACGTAATGATGTAAGGATCAATCCACCAAGAAGGCATAGTAATCCTAAATGTGTATGCACCAAACAAAAGAGCTGCAAAATCATAAGAGAAAGAGACCAATTCACAGTTATAATTGGGGATGTTAGCAACCCATTCTCAGCAAATACAAAACAAAAAAATCTACAAGAATATAGAACTGAACAACACAATCAAATAAGATTGACATTTACAGAACACCCCACACAATATCAGCACAATACACATTATTTTCATGTGCTCAGGGAACATTCATCAAAACAGACAATATCCTGCATCATAACACAAATTCACCAAATTTGAAGGAATTTAGAAAATTACAGAAGAACTTGTCAGACAATAATGGACCCAAATGAGAAATCAGTAACAGAAAGACATTAGGAAAATCTTCAAATACTTCGAAATTAAGCAACACACTTCTCAATGATCCATTTATCAAAGTATATCTCAAAGGACATTTAAAGAAATACCTAAAACTGAATGAAAATCAAAATATGACATATCAAAATATGACATATCAAAATCTGTCAGATGCAGTTAAAGGAAAGCTGAAAGGGAAATTTATGACAATGAATACTTAGAGAAAAAGTCTCAAAACTATCATCTTAAGTTCCTATATCAAAACCCTATAAAAATAAGAGAAAAAGCCAAAGTAAGGAGAAGGAAGGAAATGAGAGAAGAAATTAATAAAATATAAAAAAGAAAATAATAGAAAAAAAGTAATAAAAAGTTAAGTCTTCAAAGTAAAAACAAACAAAAATTGATAAGCCTTTAGCAAGACTGATGAAGATAAAAAAGGAGACGGTATAAAACAATAATATCAGGAACAAAATAAGGAATATCATGAAAGATCCAGAAACAATTAAAAGGATAATTAGGGAATACCATGAACAAATTTATACTTATAAATTAGACAGCATAGAAAAAATGGATCAATTCCTTAAAAAAAAAAAAAAAAAACCTGCCAAAACACAACCAAGATAAAATGCATAGCCAGGAAAATACTATAACTATTAACATAATTGAATTTTTAATTTAATATCTGAAAAGTAAATCTCTAGGTCAAACTATTTTCACTGGGAAATTTTAACAAACATTTAAGGGAGAATTAGCAACACTTTTACACAATGTCTTCAAGAAAATAGAACACTTTCCAACTTACATATGAGGTCAGTATTACCTTGATATCAAAATCAGATGAAGAAACTATTTTTAAAATTTCATCTCTCTTATGCAAATGCAAAAATTCTTTAAAAATGTTATCAAATTGAATCCAACAATGAAAAAATAGCGTACATCTTGGACAATAAAATTTATTGCACATCTGCAAGACTGGTTCAACATTTGAAAATTCATCAATGTAATCTACCATATCAACAGGTTAAAAAAGAAAACTCATATGGTCATGCCAGTTGGTACAGAAGAATTTGACAATTCCAACCATCATGTATTATAAAATGTTTATCAGTTAGAAATAGAGGGGAATTACTTTAATTTGATAAGAAAGCATCTCTTTAAAAAGTACATTGCACATCACATTTAATGGTGAAAGCCTGAAATGCTTTGTCCCTATGATCAGGAACAAGCAATGATGTCTGCCCTCACTTTTCATACTCAACATGGAATTAGAAGTCCTAGCTGCTGTAATAAATCAAGAAAATGGAGAAAAAAATAAAAGAATAAGAATACAGAATGACAAAGAGGAAGTAAAACTGTCCCTATTAGTTGCAGATGACTTGATTATATAGAAAATCTCCCCAAAATGTACCCCAAAACCCAACAAACAAAAAATGAAACACAACTTTTAGAAGTAATAGGTAAGTTCAGGAAGGTTATGGGATACAAGATCAATTTGTAAAACTAGATCACACTGGTATGTATTAACAATGAATATGTGGAAACTGAAATTAAAAGCATAATATCATTTATAATAATTCCAAAGAAATGGCCTTTTGTATAAATCTAACGAAACATGTGCATGATCTATATGCTGAAAATGACAAAATGCTAATGAATGAAATCAAGTGTGTAAAGAAAGGGAGCTTTGTACTGAGCTCATGGCAGGAACAATGGATATAGTAAAAATGTCATTTCTCCCAAAATTGATCTATGAATTTAACGTAATTGCTGTCAGAATCCCAACAAAGTTTTTTGTGTACCTAGACAAGCTTATTCAAAAATGTTATGGAAATTCATAGGACCTGGCATAGCTGGGAAAAAAAAAAACTTTGGAAATGAATAATAAAGTTGGGGAATCACTCTTCCCAATGTCAGAGTTTAATATATAGGTACAGTATTCAAAATAGTGTGGTATTGCAGAGTGGATGTAGCTCAGTGGTTGAGCGCCTGCTTCACATGTATGAAGTCCCGGGTTCAATCCCTGGTACCTCCTAAAAACAAATAGTGTGGTATTGGCAGAGAGACTGACACACAGGTTAAAGGAACAGAATACAGTATCCAGAAATAGAATCACAAAAATATTCCTAACTGAATTTTGAAAAGTCTCGAAGGCAATTGAATGGAGGAAAGATAGCCTTTTCAGCATAGAGCACAAGAGAAATTGTATATCCATAGGGGGGAAAATGAGTTTTGATCTAAACCTCAGACCTTATACAAAATTAACTGAAAATGGATCAAAGACTTAAATGTAAATTCTGAAGCCATAAAAGTTTTAGGAAAGAACACATGACGAAATATTTAGGATTTGCACTAGAGGAAAAGATTTTAATCTTGACACCCAAAGCACAATCCATAAAAGGAATAATCAATAAATTGAACCTCATCAACCTATACATATATTTGGGGGGGTGGGATTGTGGGTTTATAGAAAATCATGCTTAAAATGCAGGATTCCCATACACTGTCCCACCACCAACACCTTGCTTTGGTGTGAAACATCTACAACTGATAAGACTTTTTAGTAATTGTACTATTTTTAACAGTAGTTACCTTCATTACAATTGATGAAAGATTATTAAAGTAGTACTTTTAACTATTGTCCTTGGTTAACATTAAGTGTATTTTCCCCTTATGCCTACCTATTATTATTTTTTTAAAGATTTATTTATTTATTTCTCTCCCCTTCTCCCCTATCCCCCCCCAATCCAGTTGTCTGCTCTCTGTGTCCATCCGTTGCGCCCTCTCCATCCGCTTCTGTTGTTGTCAGTGGCACAGGAACCTACGTTTCTCTTTGTTGCGTCATCCTGCCGTGTCAGCTCTCCGCGTGGGCAGCGCATCCCCTAGGCAAGCTGCACCCTCCCTCACGCTGGGTGGCTTTCCCCACGGGGCGCATCCCTTGCGCATGGGGCTCCCCTACATGGGGGAACACCACTGCCTGGCAGGGCACTCCCTGTGCGCATCAGCACTGCGCATGGGCCAGCTCCACACTGGTCAAGGAGGCCCGGGGTTTGAACCGCGAACCTTCCACACGGCAGACAGACACCCTAATCACACAGGCCAAGTCCACTTCCCATACCTACTTACCATTAACAGTTTATTAATATTAGTAACTATTAATATCAATAATAATTATTGTATATTTATTAATAATTATTAATATTATAATAACAGTTTGTCATTATAATATTATTAATAATTATTTATTGACAGTTTATTATTAAAGTATTAGGATGATACTTTCATTATAATTCATGAAAGATCATTCTTGTAATATAACTATAGTCCATTGTCTGCAATTGGGTTCCCTGTGTTACACAGTCCTATGTTTTATCATTTAATTTTTATTCTATTAACATATATGACCTTAAGTTTCCCCTTTTAGCCACTTTCATCTATATAACACAGTATTGTTAATTACACTCGCACTATTGTGACACCATTACTACTATCCATTTCCAAACCTTAACCAGCAACCTAAATAGAAATTCTGTGCAAATGAAGCATTAACTCTGCATTCTCCACACCCAGTAGATCCAGTGGTAACCTATAATCTAGAATATAATATTAAAATAACACTATGATTTTGCTTATCATAATTAATCTGTGTCTGTGAGATCACATAATATCTGTCCTTCTGTGTCTGGCTTATTTCACTCAGCATAATGTCCTCAAGGTTCACCTTCTTGTCACACATAACAGGACTTCATTCTTTTTATGGCTGAGTAATATTTCATTGTATGTATTGACCACATTTTGTTTATCCATTCATCAGCTGAGGGCCCCTGGGGTTGCTTCCATATTTTGGCAGTTGTCGATAGTGTCACTATGAATATCAGTGTGCAAAAATCTGTTTGAATTGTCACTTTCAGTCCTTATGGTATAGATACACAGTATGGAGATTGCAGGGTCCTATGGTAGTTCTATACTTAGCTTTCTGAGGAACTGCCAAACTGTCTTCCACAGGAGCTGCCCCTTTCACATTGCCACTTGCAGTGAATGAGTATTCCCATTTCTTCACATCCTTTCCAACACTTGTAGTTTTCTGTTTTTTATAAGTTATCATTCTGTTAATAATGGATGTGAAATAATATATCATTGTGATTTTGATATACATTTTCCTAATAGCTAGTGATGTTGAACATTGTTCATGTACTTTGTAGTCATTTGTATGTCCTCTGGAGAAATGTCTATTCAAGTCTTTTGCCCATTTTAAAAATTGGGTTGTTAGTCTTTTTACTGCTGAGTTGTAGGATTTCTGGATATTAAGCCCTTATCAGATATGTAATTTCCAAATATTTTCTCCCATTGAGTAGGCTTTCTTCACTTGAGTGACAAGTCCTTTGAGGCACAGAAGTTTTTAATTTTGAGTTGGATCCATTTGTCTGTTCTTTCTTTCACTGCTTGTGCTTTGGGTGTAGAGTTGAAGAAACCATTGCCTAACACAAGATACTAAAAATACTTCCCTCCATTTTCTTTTAGGAGTTTTGTAGCCCTGGATCTTTTATTTAGGTCTCTGATCCAATTGGAGCTAGTTTTTTGTATATCTTGGGGTATAGGGTCCTCTTTCATTTCTTAGAATATGGATATCCAGTTCTCCCAGCAGTAGTTGTTGACTATTCTGTCCCAAGTGAGTGGGCTTGCCAGTCTTGTCAAAAAATCATTTGGCCATAGATGAGAAGGTCTATTTATGAACTCAATTCAGTTCCATTTGCTCAGTTTAGCTATCCTTGTGCCAGGACCATACTGTTTTGACCACTGTGGCTTTGTAATATGTTTTAAAGTCAGAAAGTCTGAGACCTCCAATTTCATTCTTCTTTTACAAAATATTTTTCACTATTTGGGGCCCCTTACCCTTTCAAATAAATTTAAGAATTAACTTTTCCATTTCTACAGAAGAGGCTATTAGATTTTGATTGGGGTTGTGTTGTATCTGTAAATAATTTCGAATAGAATTAATATTTTAAAAATAACTATTCTTCCAATCCATGAATATGGAACATCCTTCCATTTATTTAGGTCTTTTTAAAAATCTCTTTTAGCAATGTTTTATACTTTTCTGTTTACCAGTCCTTTACAACTTTGATTGAATTTATTCCTAGATATTTGATTTTTTAAATTGCTGTTAGAAATGAAATTTTTTTCTTGATTTCCTCTTGAGCTTACTCATTACTAGTGAAAAGAAATATGACTGGTTTTTGTGAGTTGATCTTGTATACCACCAATCTGCTAGATTCATTTATTAGTTCTATTAGCTTTCTTGTAGATTTTTCAGGACTTTCTATATATATAGGATCCTATCAGTTGCAAATAGTGAAAATTTTACTTCTTCCTTTACAATGTGGATGTCTTTTATTTCTCTTTTTCTTTTGCCTATCTGCTCGGGCTAGAACTTCTAGTATAATATTGGGTAACAGTAGTGACAGTGGCATTCTTGTCTTGTTCCAGATCTTAAAGAGAAAGCTTTCAGTTTTTCACCATTGAGTATGATGTTAGCTGTGGCTTTTATCATGTTGAAGATGTTTCCTTCTCTTCCTATTTTCTATGTGTTTTTATCAAGAAAGGATGCTGGATTTTGTCAAATGCCTTTTCTCCATCAATGAAGATGATCATGTGTCTTTTCCCTTCATTTTGTTAATTAATTGATTTCCTTACATTGAACCACCCTTGCATACCTGGGATAAAACCCAGTTGATTGTGGTGTTAATCCTTTTAATGTGCTGTTGAATTCAATTTGCAAGTATTTTTTTGAGGATTTTTGCTTCTGTATTCACAAGAGATTTGGTCTAATTTTTTCTCAGAGTATTTTTATCTGACTTTGGTATTATGATGATGCTGGCCGCATAAAATGAGTTAAGTAGTATTCTTTCCTGTTCAATTTGTTTGAAAAATATGAGCTGGAATGGTATTAATTCTTATTTTAATAATTGGTAGAATTCACCTGTAAAGCCATCTGGTCCTGGGCTTTTCTTTGTTGTGGGAGGTTTTTGATGACCTATTCAATCTCTTTACTTGCTTGTAATTTTTCTGTTGAGGTCTTCTATTTCTTCTTTTTTCAATGTAGGCTGCTTGTGTGTTTCTTGGAATTTATCTATTTCACTGAGTTATATAATTTGTTGGCATACTATTGTTCCTAGTATCCTTTTATGATCCTTTTTATTTCTGTGGGGTCAGGAGTAATACCCCCCTCTCATTTATGATTTTATTTATTCATATTTTTCCCCTCCCTTTTTCCTTTGTCAGGCTAGCTAAGAGTTTGTCAATTTTATTGATCTTTTCAAAGAACCAACTTTTTTTTGGAATTCTCCCTATTGTGTTTTTTTGTGTGTGAGTTTCAATTCTATTTATTTCTGCTCTAATCTTTGTTATCTCTTTCCTCCTGCTTGCTTTGGGATTAATTTGCTGTTTCTTTTTCTGGTTCCTTCAGGTGTGTAAATAGGGTTTTGATTTTAGTTCTTCCTTCTTTTCAATGTAAGTACTTAGGGCTATAAAATTCCCCCTTAGGACTGCCATCGCTGCATGCCTTAAGTTTTCATATATTGTGTTCTTGTTTTTGTTTGCCTCAAAATATTGACTGATTCCCCTTGCAATTTCTTCTTTGACCAATTGATTGTTTGAGTGTATTATTTAACTTCCATGCATTGATGGATTTTCCAATTATTGATTTTTAGCTTCATTTCATCCTGGTCAGAGATGAAGATTTGTTTAATTTCAGTCTTCTAAAATTTATTGCAATTTATTTTGTGACCTAATATATGGTCTCTCCTGGAGAATGATCGATATGCACTTGAGAAAAATGTATATCCTCTCTTTTGGTTCTTCTAGACCTAGTTCATTTATAATATTATTCACATATTCTGTTTCCTTATGGATCTTCTCTTTAGATGTTCTATCTTTGTTCTATGAGAATGGTATATTGAGACTCCAACTATTTTTGTAGAGGTGTGTGTTTTTCCCTTCAATTTTGCTGGTGTTTACCTCATATATTTTGGGACACTGTGGTTAAGTGCATAAATATTTATGATTGTTATTTCTTCTTGATGAACTGCTCCTTTTATTAATATATCATGTCCTTCTCTGTCTCTTATAACAGCTTTTGATTAAAGTCTAATTTTTCCAATATTAGCATAGCAACCCCAGCTCATTTTTGGTTACTCTTTGCATGGACCTTCTTTTCCAACCTTTCACTTTCAAGTTACTCGTGTCTTTGGGTCAAAGGTGAGTCTCTTGTAAACAAAATATAGCTATGTCATGCTTTTTTATCCATTCTGCCTGTCTGTGTCTTGTGATTGGGGTGTTTAATCCTTTAACAGACAGTGTTATTACTGTGAAGACAGTATTTACCTCAACCATTTTATCTTTTGGTTTATATATGTCATGTCTTTTTTTGTTTCTTTTCCTTTATCACAACCTCTTTTTCTGTATAATTTTCCTTTTGTGATGTATCTCACTGATCCCCTTCTCATTTCTGTTTCTGTTTCTTTGTACTTACCCTGGGGCTTATATTGCATGTTTCACACATATAACCTACTAATTCGAAAAGATACTTAGCTTCAATAACACACTGTTCCCTGAGGCTTCACTTCTTCCCATCCCTCCAAATCCCTTTCTTGTCTTTTCCTTTCATCTTGCAGAGCTCCCTTTTTTAAGTCTTGTGAGGCAGGCCTTTGGTTGACTGTCTCACTTCATCTGTGAGTATTTTAAATTCTTCCTCATTTTTTGAAGACAGTTTTGCCAGATAAAGGATTTTTAGTGGCAGTTTTCTCTTTCAGTACCTTATTTGTCATACCAGTGTCTTCTTGTCTCCGTGGTGTCTCATTGGAAATTGGGACTTGGTTACTGCAATCTTGGTCTGTTCAGTTGGTTTTTGTGCAGAATTTTCCCCCAGCTCCTGGGATTTGTTTAAATTCTCTCAGTGCCCCATCTTCCTTCAGCTATCCCACTCCCCCTTTCTCTTCCTAGGTGAAGCTTCTCGGCCTCTGGTTTCTTCTCTGTTGGGTTATCCCAGCTGGGGAGCCGGGTGGGATCAACGCAGAGCCGTGTGTCACTTCAGAAAGGCCTGTCTTGCATTTAGGGAGTCCCAGCAGTAGTAACTGGGCTGCTGCAGGTCTGCTCGGGTTTCCCCTGCTTGTCACCCCCGGGGCTCCTGTCCCATGCAGCTCTCCTTAGGGACTGTGTCCGCCCTGGGTGCCTGCACAGGCCTGGGCTTCCCCTCGTGGCTGTGCTCCATCCCCAGCTGCTGCTGCCTCAGGAGGGTGGGAGGACTCCCCGCTTCACAAGGGCCAAGAGGGAGAGGGAGAGGACTGGCGGTCTGGGACGGAAACTCCTGCCTGTTATTTTTCTTTCTTTGATTCGGTGTCTGTGGAGTGCTTCCCCAGTCTCTGTCGTCCGCCAGGGTTCTAAGTGGGTGAAATGTGTCCCTGTATTTGCAGACTCTCTCGGGAGTTTTTTTCAGGGGTTGTCTTACATTGCCCCATTGATGATGTCACTCTCCTGATCAGTCAGGTTTTTTAAACATATTATTGTCCATAAAAGAGCCTGTTAATAAAATGAAAAGACAAACCACAAATTGTGTGAAATATTTGGAAACCATTTATCTTGTTGTGGAATTTAAGAGAAGTTCAATTATTTGAGTATAGAGAGGCCAGGACTCAGGAATGATTTTGAGAAGGAAAAATGGTTTATTGACGGCCGGCCGGACTCGGGAGCTTTCAGTTTGAATCCCGAGCCCTGAACAAGATTTTCAAACGTCTTTTATACAGAGAGGAAAGGCCAAATGGTCCCTTTGTTTCAGTTCTCAATAGGCTTCAATTAGCATATATCTTCCACATCTTAGGTAAGCTTTTAGCGTGGACTCCAGACATTCTAGATAAGCCTTTAGCTTATTTGGTTTTTGCATTTCCCCTAAATACTTAAAGTTTATAGCCCTTGCATTGTTAAACATTTCCTGGGACTGGAGCCGCTGCCAGTCCCTAAGGGCAGGACTGCAGCCTCTTACCGTTCCACACCCACAAGTCAAACAACTTAGTTATCTCTGAAGAGACAAAGAGCCTTCCACCCATAGCCCACATCAACCTGACAAAAGATCTGTACCTAGAATATATAAAGAACTCTTAAAAATGAAAAGCAAAAAGGTAATCTAATTAGAAAATGGGCAAAAGACAGGGACAGACATTTCACCAAAGACAGTATACAAGTGGAAAATAAACATGTGAAAAGATGTTCATCATCATTAGCAATTAGGTAAGTGCAAATTACCATTACCACCACAATACACACCAGTCAGAATGGCTAAAATCAAAAAAGTGACCAACACTAAATGCTGATGAAGATGTAGAGAAACTGGATCACTCATCATCTTTGGTGGAAATGTGAAGAGGTACAGCTACTCTAGAAAGTAGTTGGGTAGGTTCTTTTAAAACTGAAAATGGATTCACCAGATGACCCAGCAACTGTGCTCTTGGATATTTATCCCAGAGTAATGAAAAGTTATATCTATGCCGAAACCTGTACATGAATGTTAATAGTAATTTTATTTGTATTATCCCAAAACTGCAAACAATCATGCATCCTTCGGTGGGTTAAATGGTGAAATAAATGGTGGCGCATCCACACCATGAAAAGGAATGGACTATTGGTGCACAGGCCGACTTGGATGGGCCTCCAGAGAGTTCAACTGAGTGAAAGAAAATTCCAGTCTTAAAAGGTTATTTACTCTGATTTTAGTTATATGACATGGTTGATAAAATGTAATTATGGAAATGGAAAACGGATTAGCTATTGCCCAGTGGAGGGGGCTAAAAATGAGGGAGCCTTGTGGTGACAGATACACAAAGGTACGCACGCAATGTGATCGCATGTAACTACACACACACATACACACACGTGTATTTATCACTGTGTGATCTGAATAAGCTCCGTAGATTGTGCCAGTGCCAATGTCATGGTTTCTGTACTTCACTCTACCTTGCTAATATTGGGGGAGGAGGGGGAAAGGGTTCACAGGAACCTCTTGTAATTTTATTTTGCAAGTAACTATGAATCTACAGTTATTCCCAAATAAATATTTTATGAAAATCAATTGTAGTATGTGATCTGTGACTTAGTTTAAGTTGTAAAATAAAACAAAATGCTTACTTTTTCCTTTCCCTAATTCCTTGACTTTGCTTATATGAAAAATTGATTTATCGATGACTTTGTCAAACAGTAAAGTGTTATCTGGCTGGGTAGTCAAAAATGTAAAAATATGAAAATTATAATTAGGCTTCAAAGTGAAAGTATATTAATTTACAACAATTTGGAAACAGCCTGCTGTTGTTCCAAGTGTCTTAAATACTAACTAAACCTAGCAGCTTAATGCTATGTTCTGCCCAGAATCCCGGTTTCTCCACTTTCCTTCCTCGTCCCTGTGGACTTGGTTACACGGCATCTAAGTAGGTGCTGTGAGAAAAAGAAATCAATAGTAGTCATTTGCATTACAGTATGAGGCGTACAGCCATCCACCGTACATCCCGTACTGGTACTGTTGCTTTTTCATTCTTCACGACTCCTTTGTCAAAAACACCAAAGATCACACTTACCAGATTCTTGTCTTAATGCCAGTAAATTTCTACCAGGGAGCTGCTTAATATTTTAATATTAATATCAATACTAGGTATTAATATGGGACTGTTCCTAAGTTTTTGTTTGGTTGCTTTTGTTGGTTTTATTTTAGATTGTTTCCTTTTCTGGGTTATTTTTTCAGGAAAAAGAGTTTAATATGGAAATGGAGAACAAAGATGCATGTGATTCCCAAGGTGATTGCTATTAGCTGTTTCAAACCTTGCCTTGGAATTATTTACGATTCCCAGTTTAACCATGTGCCTATAACAAGACATTATTTAAATGCAATTTAGCCCTGTGGTATCAACTAGCAGATGAAAGCAATGATTGAAAATGCCAATTATCTGAGGAAATGTAGGTTAAATTTTAAGTAAATCATTAAAAACCTAATTTAAACAAGACTAAGTAAGCACAATTTTTCTTATTTTAACAGCCTTCAAAAGATCCTTGTTTCCGTAGTTAGGTGCATTTTAAAAGGATTTAAATACCCAAACAATTATGGGTCCCATCTCTTTTGCTAGGGACCATTGTCCTAAAAATCTCATTCACTTCACTTCCTTATGCCACGGAAATCTTCAGGTATCAAGAGCCTTGGGATTCCTCAGTGCCCACTTCCATTGCTCAACGAGTCAAGCCAGGACACCTCCCTCTCAGGGCCCAACTCTATTTGTCAGAAAAACCAACGTCTATTGAACCAAGTTATATACCTGAAATTTAAGGCTCTTCCCACAGAATGTAGCCTCCTGTTCTGCTCAGGTGGAACCTGAACTCTTGTTCTCCCCGGTTTGTTTTCCAGAATGCAGAAACCCAAGTCTCCTGTTCCACACGGCTCCCAGTTTGTCCTTTACTGAGGCGCCCTGACTGCAGGGAGCGAGACTTAAATCACAAATCATTTCCCCCATTTTCAGAAGAGCCTCTCCTAAGATGTAGTAGTAGTTTTATCGGTGAAATATGTTCTTTTAAGTCCTCTAACCCTGTAGTTAGAACACGCTTCCCCTCAGTAGGAAAACCCAAGTTCATGTGTGGTCTAGAGCTCTGGACCGGGAATCAGAAGACGGAGAGCTGGTTCCGCTGTTGACCTTGAATTACGGGGCGCTTTAGGCCAGTCCCAGCACTTTTTGGACATCTGTCTGCCAGTCTCTAAAAATGGAGTGTAATTTGCTCCTGTGTACTTTACAGGGTAAAAGTTGGATATAATGAGAAGTATCCAGAAACTTTAGAAATTGGCTTATGTGCTAAGAATATTTACATGATAGTATTCAGAACAAAGTTCAAATTATTTTCCCTGGTCGGCGAATGCTTTGCAATCTGGGCCTTTGTTACCTCAGGCTTGTTCTTCTGCCTTTATTTTTTTTTTTTACTTTAAAAAATATTTTTATTCGAGACGTTGTGAAGGGTAAACGGGAACCTCTCTTCTGCCTTTAGTTTCCAGCCGTGCAAGTCTTCCCTCCACAGCCGGGATGCACCAACCCCATTCTTGCCTAAGGCCTCGGCACGTCCCCTAATTAAGCAACTTAATAATTTATTTCATTCCTTCCACAACTAGGCATTTTGAAATAAGGAATTTTATCTGGAGGGGTGTGAGTGTTCATGGAAAAAGTATGAGGCACATTAGGTTTGCGAAGAAAAATTCTCTCTCCAAACTGGGCCACAAAAGGTTTGAGTTAGGGCGGCGGAAGACGTAGCAAGATGCAGTGTTTGAGGCAGGCTGTGGAGAGGCTCTCAAACTAAGCTAGAGAATTTAGGTTTCTGTTTTAAGGTGTAGCAAGTTGCTGTATATGCACGAGAGCAGTTTCTCTATTAAAAAATAGTTTCTCTGTTATATTAAAATTATTAGGTGGCATAAAATTATGAAAGATAGAAAGAGATCAGGTCAGTCAGGACTTTGTAAATGATGCTAAGTATATTGGGCTTTACCAAATAAGGAAAGTTAACGCAGTGAAGAGACTTAAGCACATTTAAAGGAACGTGGTAGGACTAATGTTTTAAGTAGTCTAGAACATTTAGATATGGGGAGTAGAACATTCTAGTTTCACTATGAATATATTTGGACTGAGTTAATCCAGAAGCTTAGAAACCAGTTAGAAGGCTATTCAACAAATTTATTCAATAATTATTTGTTGGGAACGTACTTCATGCCAGATACCATGCTCATTGGTAGGTACACAAAGCTTAGCAACACAGCTGTGGTAGCTGACTTCTCAGGTTTGTGCCTGCATAGGGGAGAGGGATAGAGGGCATGGGAGAAAGGATACCGAGAAATTTAATGACTCCGTTTCAGGCTGTAGGGATGGTAGTGGCAGGAACTGAGAAAATATATAGAAAAACATAGATACTGGGAAAGAGGGTTGATGGTGAATTGCTTTGCGGCTGTAGAAGGGTCAAGGTCAGGATGCTCCCTGCCGCCAACCAATACTCTCTTTTTATTCATCCAACAAATTATGGCCTCATAAACTTTCTAAGTGTTCATTTGCATTAGATTTTTCTCTGATGACAAACCGAAAATAAGTTTTTATGTCCGTAAAACAAAACTAGGAATCCCTGCCCTGGCCCTGGGGTGTCCCCACACCCTGCCTCCGAACGCCGTGGAGACCTGTCCTCTACTGCAAATTCTGAGGCCATTCAAGTTCCAGACAAATAAAAACATGTTCTTCCTCTAATCCACCCTGTCGTAGCCTCTGCCGATGTCCTCATGCTGCTTGTTCTGCCTCCGTTGTCCGCTGTGTGTGTACGTTCTCTCTCTTCAAGGGCCACTGGCTTATACCTCTTCCTAGACCCTGTCTTCACTTCACCACATTTGAACTGAAATACTCCTTTTTTTATCCTCCTAAAGCTCCCTATGATATTTATTATTAGTTCCATTGGTTTATAATTTTGTATGCACATGACTTATCCCCCCTCTCGATTACTCCCTGCAGGGTAGTTACCAGGCCTTGTTCACACCTTTTTCTATCCCATAATACACAGCATCTAGTACAGGGACATCAAAACGGTGCTCAGTAACTTCTGATGCAGATTTGAGCCTAATGTCCTAATGGAACAAAGAGAAAACATTGCAGTTTCTTATATACTTTGGTTAAAGTAACTGCTCCAGATGGAGAAGCAGACCTTGAGACACGGAAGACACTAAAGTCGAGGCGGAGAAGTTTATCAGTGTGTGCCCTTGGAGTCCCCAGCTGAGGAAAGCTCGGCGAGAAAGCAGACTGGGCGGCGTCAGGAGCTGGGCAGCAGTGCAGGATTCCTGTGGGTCTTCAGAGCAGCTGCAAGATGAGGGGCGCACTGGGACTCTCTACCCTGTCATCCCCAGCTGTCGGATTTGTGTTGATGATGAATGGGTGTGTGACTTTGGGCAAAGTGACTCATTTCAGGTGAAGCAGCTCTATGAGAACTGACGTTTCTGAGGGCTGTTGCCAGCTCCACCTGCTGATGGGGGGTGTTGCCAGCTCCACCAGCAGATGAGGGGTGTCTGCCAGCTCCACCAGCAGCTTTCCCTGAGAAGCACAGCACGGCATCCATTACAAGCCATTTCTTATACTTTGGGGGAAGAGCATCTTTATGATTCCAGTGAGCCCTTTTTTTCCCTGGGAAAGCAGGAAGAGCTGTAGCTCCTGCTGCCCCTGTCCCCACACCTTGTCTAGGCCACACCTGCCCCATATCTCCCTCCACAGCCAACCATTCTAGAGTGCCTTCACCTGCACCCGGGACCCTCCTGGTCTTGCCCAGATCCCCTTCCTGGAGAGGGTCTGTGTGCCAAGTCATCTTGCTCTTCTCAGGCCGTGGCTGCTGCGTTTGTCCAGTCGTCATCCTGACTGGGCAAGATGGAAACCCGGGGAGCCCGAGTGGATCTCCAGGGTGTCCAGCCAGTTCTTCCCTGCCCATCTTTCACCGGCAGGTGTATCTCCTCTTGTGGACCAGAATCAATGACTCCTACCGGGATGGTGGCTCCTCTTCTTGCCTGCTGGTCCTTGGCTCTAGGAACCAAAGGTGCCCAGGCAGCCACAACCGAGAGTTCACTGGGTCTCTTGGTGGATACCCATCTGGTCATTGGGCTCTCTAAACCCATAGAACACAAGCATGGAGATGGGGAGCACAAAATCCCCAAGTGGGTCCTGGAGGGGTACCAAGTGGGCCCACTCCTGCTTTAATGCCTTGGCTCCCAGACCTCTGGATTCTACCAGTGTGGACACACCACAGCATCAAAGTCAGTGATGTAGGGAGTATACCACTCTGGGAACAGGCTCCCACCCTCTTCAGTTATGGCTTCCATAGGCCACTGCCTCTCCGTATCACAAAACCCCACAACAGCCAGTGCTTCCAGGAGGCGCCGTGTGTGTGCAACAGCGGGTCTCAGCGTCACGGTCTGGCCAGCCATCTCCTTGGCCGTAGTGGCTAACTAGGTCTGATGGACACTCTAACAGATAAGATATCAATGTCTTCTGACCTGGTCACTCCCTTCAGCCAAGGAAATTGCCGAAGATGGCTGCCAACTGGCCGCAGCAGCCCTTCCAGAAGCCAGGTGAGAAGAGCCTTCTCCTGCAGGAGGATCTGGGCAGGGCATCAAGACAGCTGATAAAATAACCAGCCCCATGACAGGTGTAGGAGATGAAGGAGTCCCACACGCAGCGGTGCTCCAAGTTAGGTCTTGACGTCCCTGATTGTACCGAAGCGCTTTATTGAAAGGTTAATCAAATGCACTTCACTGATGGAGCCCTGTCTTCTCCACTTTGTTGACTCGCCAATCCGTATTTGTCTGTTCCAAACATTGTCTATGCCGCCCTTATATTTATTGAACCGTCACTGTCCACAGATACTGCTCTACATGCCTACATGAACTAAATGCTGTTTATTTCATCTTCCCAACAGCTGTAAAATATACTTGTGGTTATTATCCTCATTTGACCTGAATAATAGAAAGGTTAAGTAGCTTAATGTCACACGGTTGGTGGGGAGTAAGCTAAATTGCCTCTGCTGCTGATACTGCCCTCCTAGTCACAGCATTTTCCCGGCCTTTGCACTGGATTTCATAATGTAAATCAGGGTTGGCAAACATTTTGTTAAATATTTTAGGCTCTGTGAGCCAAGTGGTCTCTGCTGCAGCTGCTTAATTCTGCCAGAGTAGTGCAAAAGCAGCCGTAGAAATGACATAAACAAATGAGTGCGGCTCTGTTCTGATAAAACTTAATTACCCGAGGTGGCCGGCCAGATTTGGCCTGTGGGCGGTAGGTTGCCCGCCCCTGATTTAAATCAACGGACTAAACGCCTGAGAATTCCAACAAACAGAAGAAATCAAGTGCATTTTTTAGAAATTCTGTGAACCTCTCCTGCATCCCAGTTTATCTTTCCTTTTAGCCATAGGTTTCCCATCCTATAAGAGGCATGGAATTTCCAGCAAACATAAAAAAAAATTAGCTGTGCCGTGATTTTCAAACTTAGACTTTCAGTCACTCTGCTTACCAATATTTTAAATTTGGCTCTTGAAACAGTTTAAAGCTATGTGGTTTTGTTTTTTTCTTTTTTACTCCAGACTGAGCAACTTTTTTCATCTAATGACAACATTTTTGTTTGCATGCATTGTAATTATCGGTGTATTTGGATGTTTTTGTGCTTTCTATTTGTCCCACGATTCCTTTCCTTTTCTCTCCCTTTTCACCTTTCATCGTACCATTGAATGTTTATTATCGACCTTATCATAGCTCACTCTGGTTTTGTCTGAGGGCTTGACTCCTGCCTGTCTACCTCCTGACACCACTGCATGTCCTAAAAAAGCACAACAAGAAAAATACACACTTTTTGGGTAATTTCTGATATATTTCTGTCACATTTTATTAATATTTTTGCCCCGGTGCTTTGGGTTAGAAAACTTCAAGGACACCAGAACACAATGCCTCTTAAAAGCTTATTTTTGCTCTTTTCTGTGGCCCTATCCTGCCCTTGCTCAGGCCTTAGAGGGCATCCTGCAAGCCGAAGTGCCATGAGCTCCAGGCTTAGCAGGAGTCCAAGGTGAGAGAGAGATTGGATCCTTCTCTTCCCTTCACCCAGGCTTACACTCAATCTCCGATACGGTCATCCTGCCACAGTGGACTGGAGTGGAAGGACTTTACTTCACCTCCACTCTCCTAACTTTCCAGAACAACTGACCTCCTTTTTAACCCCAATAAGTGAAAATATCCCACAAAATTAGACACTAAAGTTCAAGAAAGTTGATCTCTGGTTTACCCAGGGACACTATGTAAATTCCATGCTTAACAAGATCCAGTTATGTTTGCCCTAGTCTTTTTATGGATGTTACACATCTGGTTATAGCTATGTAATATAAATAAATAGTATGCAGATCAATGACATGTGAGTGCATAGTGAGTGAGAGCATTTGATTCTATTTAAAAAAGCTGAATTCCTTTGATGAACTTAATGAATTACTTAAAATAATTGGTTTAAACTAGCTGTGTGTGAAACAACTGAATACAATTAAAGGCTCCAAGGATGCTGTCATCAGAGCTCTTCACAAACTTTCACACAACTTTAAAGGAACTAAAATTGCATATGGGGAAGAGGATGCGGCTCAAGTGACTGGGCTCCCATCTACCCATATGGGAGGTCCAGGGTTTGATTCCCAGGGCCTCCTGATGAAGGCAGGCTGGTCTGAGTGGAGAGCTGGCCCACACAGAGTGCTGGCCCACGCAGGAGTGCTGGCCCCGTGGAGAGCTGGCCCACATGGAGAGCTGGTGGAGCAAGATGATGCAACAAAAAGAGATGCAGAGGAGAAACAGTAAGAGACACAGCAGACCAGGAGCTGAGGTGGCACAAGAGATTGAGCACCTCTCTCCCACTCTGGAATGTCCAAAGATCAGTTCCCAGCACCACATAAAGAGAAAACAAGCAGACACAGAAGAACACACAGACACAGAAAGCAGACAGCGAGTGCAAAACAAGGGGGGTAGGGGAAATAAATAAATATTTTTTTAAAAATTGCATATAATGCATTGTGGGCAAAGTTAAATAGTAAAATCTCATAAGATGATGAGATTATAAAAACAATATCACTACCAGGATAGTCATAATCAGATACAATATCTTATCCAAATATAATAGGATTGTCCAAAGAATCTAAAGCTAAATGGTGTTTGTTAGAACACAGTGTTTAGGGTACACGTGTGCACTGTTTTTTTTATTTATTTTTTATTAGAGAAGTTGTAAGTTTGTAGGAAAATCTTACAGAAAATAGAGTTCCCATATATCCATCCATTGCACAACTTTTTCCCTATAATTAATACTTTGATTTAGTGTGGTATCTTATTACAATTGATGGAAGCAACCCAAGTGTCAACAGATGAATCGTTTATGAATAATGCAACTGTGAACATCAGTGTGCAAATATATGTTCAAGTCCCTGCTTTCAATTTTTTGGGGGGTATATACCTAAGTATGTGCTTACTGGGTCATATGGTAATTATAGACTTAACTTTCTGAGGAACAACCAAACTGTATTCCATCTTGGCTGCATCATTTTACATTCCCACCAACAATGAACAAATGTTCCTATTTTACCACATACTTGTCAACACTTACTTCCCTTCTCTATAATAGTAGTTATTCTTGAGGATATCTAGAAATGGTATCTCATTGTGGATTTGATTTGCATTTCCCTTGTGGCTAGTGATTTTGACCATCTTTTCATGTGCTTATTAGTCATTTGCATATCTTTTTTGGAGAAAAGTCTATTCAGGTCTTTTGCCATTTTTAAATTGTTTTTCTTTTTGTTGTTGAATTGTAGGATTTTTTATTATAATATGAATATTAAACCTTTATCATTTATATGATTTCCAAATATTTTTCCCATTCTGTTGTCTTCTTACTTTCATGATGAAGCCCTTTGGTGCACAAAAATTTTAAAAATTGTTGAAGTTCCATTTATCTTCTTTTCTTTGTTCTTTTTCTTTTTTCTTTTCATGCTTTTGAGCAAGTTTTAGAAAGCATTGCCTAACACAAGTTCCTGAAGAGGCTTCCCTATGTTTTCTTCTAGAAGTTTTATGGTTTTGGTTTTTAAGCCTTTAACCATTTTGAGTTTATTTTTGTATATTGTTTGAGGCAGGAGTCCACCCTCATTCTTTGGCATATGGATATCCAGTTTTCCCAGCACCATTTGTTGCAGAGACTATTCTTTCCCAATTGAGTGGACTTCACACACTTGTTAAAAATCAATTGGCATGCAGTACTATGCTGCAGTAAGGAGAAATGAAATTGGGACATATGTGATAACATGTGAGTCTTGAAGACATTATACTAAGTGTAGTAAGCCAGACACAAAAGGACAAATATTACATGGTCTCATTAATATGAACTAAATACAAATAATAAACACATGGAATTAAAACCTAGAGTACAGGTTATTAGGGGATAAGAGGAGGGTTGAGAAGAACTATGGATGCTTAATGTATGTAAAAGTTTTAATTAACTTGACTATAAAAGTGTGGAGATGGATAGAGTTGAAGTAACATATTATAGTGATTAGCAACTGGTTTATAAATGGGATTGTGGCTGAAAAAGGTAGTCTGGGAAGTACATGTCGATAGAAAGAAAGTTAAAGAATAATCTAGGGACTGAATAACACAGTGAACCCATAGGCAGTTGAGAATTGTGGTTAAGGGTGCAAATGCAAGAGCATCCTTCTGTGAGCTAGAGCAGATGTACATCACTATTGCAGGGTGATGGTAATATTGGGAATATGGAGAAGCATGGGAAAACTACAATTGGTGTGACCTATAGATGTGGTTTACAGCAATACTATGGCATTTGATGCAAGAATATTAAAGTTATACTGTGTTGATAATGGAGGTGTATGGAGAAAGTGTGCCAGATGTATGCTATGGACCATGATTGGTGGTAGTAGTCTGATAATATAGTCTTATAATCTGTAACAAATGTTCCACCAGGGTGTGGAGTTGTATGGGAAATCTACACATCTGTATGATTGTTTTGCAAGTTTATAATATCTGTAACAAAAATATATTTTTAAAAAATAGTATGGGTTAGGGGAAAAATACATCAAATGTAAGATAAGGACTATAGTTGGAAGTAATATTTTGATGATGCTACTGCATAGTTTGTAACAAATGTTTCACACCAGTGCAAAGAGTTGGAGGAGGGGTGATGTATGAGACCCCTGTATAATGTTATATACGTTTATTTTGTAAGTTCACAATCTTTACTATATACTTATTGTTTATGCATGTTCATGTATGAATGATATACTTCAATAAAAAAATTAAAAATTAAAAAAAAATCAGTTGGCCCATAGAGAGGGTTTATTTCTGAACTCTCAGTCCAATTCCATCGGTCTTTAAGTCTGTCTTTCTGGCAATACCATACCTTTTTTTAAAAGCAGTTTAACTGAGATATATCCACATATCTTACATTCCATCCATCTGTACAATTAATGGTTTTAGTATAATCACCAAGTTGTGAATTTATCACCACAATCAATTTTTAGGACACTTTCATTATTCCAAAAAGAAAAGCCCCATACCACTTAGCAGTCACCTCTCAATCCCTCTATCCTTCCCAGCCCCACAGAACCACTAATCTAATTCTGACTTTACGAATTTATTTTTACATTTTATATAATAAAATCATACATTATGTAGTACTTTGTCTAGTTTCTTTCAGTTAGCTTAATGTTGTTTTTTAAAAAGTCTTGTAAGTTTTTTTTTAATTAAGATACAGGTTTACTTAAAAAGTCATGTAAATAATACATTCTTATCTATCCCCCTGTATTAGTCAGCAAAAGGGGTGCTGATGCAAAGTGCTAGAAATCTGCTGGCTTTTATAAAGGATATTTATTTGGGGTAAAAGCTTACACTTAGAAGTTCCTGAAGAGTCCAATTCAAGGTTGCTTTCTCACCAAACTCAGTTGCCACATGTTGAAGCAAGATGGCATCTCCAACGCTTATTATTTTCTTTTTTAAAAAAGAATAGCTGCATCTACTGATAGACCTTGAACAAATTGTTGTTCTTTTGGTTTGCACTAGGATGCAGAAGAAAAAACTCCCTGCACTTTCTGCCTTTGTGGCAGCCCAGATTGAATAGGGGAATATATATGTAGAAAATAATAATAATAATAATAATGGCCCTTCTATAAAGTGGGGGATGGTATCTCAGTGTAGTTTTGATTTGCATTTCCCTAATAGCTAGTGATCTTGAACATTTTTTCATGTACCATATGTATTTCCTCTTTGAAAAATGTCTTTTTATCATTGAGTTGTAAGATGTCTTTATATATCCTGGAAGTTAAATACATATAAGATATGTGGTTTTCAGATATTTTCTCCATTGAGTAAGCTGCCTTTTCACCATTTTGATAAAGACATTTGAAGCACAAAATTATTTAATTTCAAAGAGGTCCCATTTGTCTATTTTTTTTTTCATTGCTTGTGGTTGTAAGTCTTCTGAGACTACCTCCAGATTATTACCAAGCATTAATCAGCAATGCATTTGGAAAAAAGTGGGGGGAAATATTAAGTAAAACAAAATTTTGATGGCTAAGAGACTTCAGGCTGTGTAGGGAGGTCATTCCAAAGGTTATACTTATGCAGGCCTCAGGCAGATGTCACACACTGCCACATCAATTAAAGCCTCAAGCAAAAGTGCTCCCCAGGGCTCGGCAGGTGTCCAGACACCTTCAGCAAGCCACACGGCCTCATGAAATCAGCACCCTCTGTGTAGGTCCTATCTGGGAATATATGGTCCTCTATTTCCCCAACATAGCATAGTTATACTCATTTATAAGTCCCCTAGTCATGATTCTTCTACTCCTTTTATTTGAACCTATGATTTTCAATTTGTCTGTTAAGTATATTTCTCAGAGACATTAATCATTGAATTCTTCACTTGCCATAGAGTTGCCTCCAACTCCTAATCCTTGTTCTTTGGCCTTGCCCTGGACGACTAACAAAATGATGATTATGAACAAGTCCCATCCCAAAAACAAGGGGTATCTTCAACTGCAAGCAAAACAGTCCCTTTCCTCTGTCCCATAACATCTACATTCCTTCTCAGCCCAGGGCAGAGTGGACATCATCCCAAATCCCTTAAGAGTAAGGAATGAACAAAAAAAGGGGGGGCTTATAACCATGGACTAAAGTAGATTTATTGTCATTGTAGTTATTATCTTGTGTTAATGAGATACTTGTAACATTGATATAAAAATTAAAATTAAACAAACAAACAAAAAAAGAAATCACCTCCTTCCACAAGATCTTGTAGATATTTTCAGACATTTTCTTCTAGGAGTTTTGTGGTTCTTTTATATTTAGGTTTTTTTATCCATTTTGAGTTCATTTTTTGTAAGGTGTGAGATAGGGGCCCTCTTTCCTTCTTTAGGAAATGGATATCCAGTTCTCCAAGCACCATTTGTTGAACAGACAGTTCTATCTCAGCTGTATGGGTTTGACAAGCTCACTGAAAATCAACTGATCATAGATCTGAGGGTCTATTTCTGAAGTCTTAATTCAGTTCCATTTGTCAGTACAGCTACCTTTTTGCCAATACCATGCTGTTTTGATCACTATAGCTTTGGGTTTTTTTGTCTTTATTCATTTTTTTAATATTACATTCAAAAAATATGAGGTCCCCATATACCCCCCATCCCCCTCACCGCATTCCTCCCCCCATAGCAACATTCTCCACCATCATCATGAGACATTCATTGCATTTGGTGAATACATCTCTGAGCATCATTGCACCTCATGGTCAATTGTCCACATCATGGCCCACACTCTCCCACGTTCCATCCAGTGGGCCATACAAGGACATACAATGTCCAGTAGTTGTCCCTGCAGCACCACCAAGGACAACTCCAAGTCCTGACCATGACCACTTTCTCCACACCAATGCCACATTTTCTTTGATTACTAACCACAATAGTTCATGAATAGAATATCAGTAAGTCCATTCTAATCCATATTCTATTCCTCCATCCTGTGGACCTTGGATTGGTTGTGTCCACTCCACATCTATATCAAGAGGGGGCTTAGATTCCACATGGATGCTGGATGCAATCCTCCTGCTTTCAGTTGTAGGCACTCTTGACTCCCTGGTGTGGTGGTTGACCTTCTTCACCTCCATGTTAGCTGAGTGGGGTAAGTCCAATAAACCAGAGTGGAGGAGCTGAAGTCTGTTGAGGTTCAGGGCCTGGCTATCATATGGTCAGTCCAGAGATTCAGATCCCCTGGGTATATATTAAACCCCAGCACCAACTACAATTATGGTAAAGTAACAGGAAAGGCTTATGAAAAAAGATCACTTCTGAGTCCAGCTCCATCACACAGAAACACAAACTCCAAAGAAGGGCCAACTGACATGGCACTGAACTCCATCTGCCATAACCATAGAACCTGTGGGTCTCTGTAGCCCTCAGAAGAATCAATACCCGGGGTTGTATCTACTTTATCTGTCTCTGGGATTCTGCTGAGGTGTGCATAAGGGCGATCCCGCTGATAACCTCCCGGCTCTTTTTTGGAGACTCATAGCCATATAAACTCATTTGTCCTTTCCATTTCCCCCTTGATTTAGGTCAAAAAGCATTTTTAACTCCTGTTATTATGTGTAGACTGAGATATTCTGTTGCTCCGAGTTGAACCTTTTATTCAAGGTCCTTTTCTAGATACATCATCAGCTGGTACTTGGTAGTAATCCCTCGGTGCCAGGGAGACTCATCCCTGAGAGTCATGTCCCACGCTGGGGGGAAGGCAACGCATTTACATGCTGAGTTTGGCTTCGAGACTGGCCACATGTGAGCAACACAGAGGCTCTCAGGAGGTAACTCTTAGGCACACTGCAGCTTTAGGCCTTGTTCTTATTTCAGGTGCACAGGCTCACAAGCATAGTCATTAGTATCAGGGGCTCATTGTTGGACCTTCATTCTTTTTCAGTCTTTGCCGTTGCACTTGGGGGATTGTTGCTGTTCCTTTAGGGACTGTGATAGAGCTCCCCTGGCTAGGAACTCAGCACTCCCTCAGTTGTTGTTTTTAATTGTTTCCACTATGAAAATATCCAAACATTTTTATGTACCCTGGATATATGCCGTGGAGAACTCCCTGCCAACCATGTGTCCCCTGTCAATAACATCTCACACCAGTATTCCTCCATTGCCATTGTTGAACCTCTCTGTGATCCAAAACTACCTGAAAAGTGAAGCCCAATATATTGCCAGGTTCCCTCAATAGTAAAATGGAATATAGCGACGAGTTTAAAGGTTAGATATAGAATACATATTAATTTGGAAAAATTCTACATCCTATCTTTTTCTTTTCTTTTTTCTAATTATTAAGCTTATCTTCACAAGAGTTTTAGATCACAATAATTCATATATACAATATACAGTACTCCCATATATCCAACATAAAACCTTTTCCCTTCCGCAGCAATAATCTTTTTACATATTCCTACTATATTTACTGAAACTGATGTACAGATATTGAGACAATAGCTTTCAAACAAGGTAACATTTGTGTTTACATTGTGGTTTTTATTTTAGACTATACAATTTTCTAAAATTTTAGTTATCTTATGTTTTACATTATGATTTACATTTTAGCCTATCAGCCCCTATATATTTTTGGTGTAATTTATAGCTTTGTAATAAGCTCCAAAGACAGGAAGTAAGAGTCTTCCAACTTTGTTCTTTTCAAAGATATTTTAGCCTTTTTTGGGTCCCTTACCTTATAAATAAATTTGATAATTGGCTTTTCTGTTTCTACAAAGTAGGCAGTTCAAATTAGGATTGGGATTGTATTAAATGTGAAAATCAATTTGGGTAAAATTGATATCATAATAGTATTTAGTTTTACAATCTATGAACACAAAATGTCCTTCCATTTGTTTAGGTCTTCCTTTAACTTCTTTTAGCAATGTTTTGTGGTTTTCTGAATACAGATCCTTGTTTAAGTTTATTCCTAAATATTAGATTCTTTTTGTAGCTATTGGACTTTTTTTTTCTTGATTTTCTTCTCAGATTACTCATTACTAGTGTATAAAAGCATTACTAATGTTTGCATGTTAATCTTATCTCTGCCACTTTGCAGAACTCGTTTATTAGCTCTAGTAGCTTTGTTGTGGGTTTTTGGGACTTTCTGTATATAAGATCATGTCATCTACTAACAGTGAAATTTATATGTTTTCCTTTCTCATTTGGATATGTTTTATTTCTTTTTCTTGCTTAATTGCTGTAGCTAGAACATCTAGCACAATATTGAGTAATGGTGGTGAAAAGGGGCATCCTTGTTTCCTGATCTCAGCAGGAAAGTTTTCAGTCTTTCACCACTGAGTACAATGTTAGCCATGGGCTTTTTATGTATGCACTTTAGCATGTTGAGAAAGTTTCCTTCTTTTCCTATATTTTGAAGTGATTTTTATCCAGAAAGGGTGCTATATTTTGTCAAATGTCTTTTCTGCTTCAATTAAGATGATTGTGGTTTTTTCTCCTTCTATTTATTAATGTGGTGAATTACATTGATTGATTATCTTGTTTTGACTCATTCTTGCATACCTGGGATAAAACCCACTTGATTGTGATGTAAGAAGATTTTAACATGTTGTTGAATTCGATTGCAAGTACACTGACTGTTCAGGGTTTTTGCATCTATATTCCTTAGAGATATATTCACTTGCAATTTTCTTTTATTATAGTATATTTATCTTGCTTTGGTATTAGTGTGATATTCGCTTCATAGAATTAGTCTGGTAGCTTTCCCCTCTCTTCAGTTTTTGGAAGGCATTTGTATTATTTTTGCAACCACCCTGAATGTTAAAAATTATTTCAAAATAAAAAGTTAAAAATGTTAACTATACTGTAATTTTTTGTGTGTGCTTCAAATTTTATTTATTTCTGATATTATTTACTTGGAAGAAAAACAAGGTAAAGAAAAGTATCTTTTTTGAGGGAGTATTTGTTTATAAATCAGCCATTATTGATGCTTATTAACTCTCTTCCTCATTAGTGAAACCAAGCATGAAATTACAAGACTACCAAAACTTATGTTTAAAACAAACAAATAAAATGTAACAAACATTTTTCAGGTGGAAGACGCACTAACAAGAGATTTCCATCATCTGGCAGAGCTATATTAAATTATGACCCAGCTAGAGGAAAAAAAATGCTTGTCAATATTTTTAAGTTATTACCAAAGAGACAGAGAGAGATAACCTGGACCTTTAATTCCATAGGGAACACTAGTTTCCAAGAAGCAAGTCGTACTAAAATGTACTATTATTTCTCAACTTAATCCCTTTTGGCCAAGATGAATATAGCTAAATGATATCTTAAAACTCTCAGGATTCTTATCTTCAATTTCTACTGTCCATTTTTCTCGCTCTTGCTAGAATTTTATATTCTTTTTATGTTTATTGTATCTTTCAGAGAAAAAAAGGAATCAAAGGAGATTAATGTTCTACACTGGTATTGTTATCAAAATGGCATTAGATAGAAAATGTAAAATATTCATGAAAATCCTTATTTCCCTTAGGTTCTTGCTAAAAAAGATGCTGAGAAAGAGATAAGTCACCAAAGGAGAAAACTGCAACACAGTACAGATTATCACAGGAATTAAAAACAAAGGCATTTGACATTAATAATTAAATGAGAAAAATTCCCTGTGGAGGTTTAGATGACCTACAGGCACAATGTGTAAAATCACTTGGCTAACTCATCATTAGTTATGTTCTAGACCAGAGGAGTTTCTATTACTGTAGCTGGTTCCTCTATCCCTTTTTTCTAGTCCAATAATTTGTCTAATGTAATAAATATAGCTAGTATACATTCCCTAGGAGAAAAAATCATCCCCATTAGAACCTGATGTTTTACTATCTGTAAGGGAGTAGTCCATATAAATAAATGTAATAGAGGAAGATTATCTCTTCTCCAAAGTGTTTATATTGTGTCTTAGATGAATTCTAATGGAAATTGTATTACTGTTATCAATAAATTTATATCAAGCTGGCCTTTCATTAAAGGACTGTTATATTATTTACCAGATTTTTTAGCTCATTTCTTCCTTTGCTTGTTGGTTTATTTTCTCAGTTTTTGAAACTTGTTATCTTTTCCAACAGGGAACTTGCTAATGAAGAAACGTCAGAAGTGCTGAACACACGGGGGCACAGTTGACTCTGGTGACCCAAGATGGCCTCCTCCTGGAGACTAATTCTGTTTCTTTCAGTCACTGGATGTCTTTCAGGTAAAAAAAAAAAAAAAAAAAGAGGCTCTCCTTACGTTTTTTATTTTCTAAGTCTTAAATCACAAAAATATATTCAGGTCTTTAGGACACAATATCCTCGGGCTTTCATTTAAATTTTTATCAATATTCATATTTTTCAACAAAAGAAAAAGTAAGGACTTTAAACCTCTGTTAGCATTACAAAAAGTCATAAACAATTCAAACTACCAAACTACTTTTTATATAACTGTTAATAAAGTGGGTATCTACCACTTTGACTTTCATTTGCCATCTAAATCATTGTTTGCTTTCAGAAGAGTAGGTAATACATATATATATATATATCTCTTTATCATCACAGCAGGTAATTATAAAGAAAGTCCAATTACAATACTAGATTTTACTATTTAAAAACAGAATCAAGCTGGTTTTATTTATTTAGAAATCACATATGCACAACATCATTTTATAGCACCTCATTTTCATATAATGTTTTTTTCTTGGTTATCTTTCTTTCTCTGGCTTTGTTTTGATCTAATCAATCCAAATCTTGAAAACGAGATATTTTATTCTGCAAAAACAGTTTATGTTCTTCAGAGTGATAGTATCACACTGGTATCACAATCCTAAAAATTAATATGACCAAAGCTTCTTTTATTTTAATTTCAGTGTCTAGAAATTAAATTGTACTGACAATTTAAATGCCATACATGTAATATTTGCAACTTAATTTAACTTAACTCAGTAACTATATTAATGTAAAATTTAAGATATATGTGTAGTATACACATATATAAAAACAGATAATTCATGTATAAGATATGTATTTATGAAAATATACATGATATAGAATACATATAAATGATATAAAACATGAATATTATATGCATATGATAAAAAATACCCTTAATTTTTATAAAAATTCATAATAATAAGCACCAAGAACCATTGAACTGATCATGTTATATTTATTTCAAAAATTCAAACATGTTCTCCTGACAATTCAAACTTACCTATGTTGTGTATCATGAAGAAAACTGCAGACTGGCTAAAAAATTGGCAGGAGAGCAAACCCAAGTAAAAGTAAATTTAAATATAAATCTCTCCTCAGAATAATTTAAACACAAACGTGAGGTTTTTACATTATAAATTTACGGTAATTATTCTTTTACCTTTATAGGTGATTTACTGTTATTAAAGAACCATAAGTATAACTTCAATTATATAAAATGGATGAGTTTTTTTAAAAAACTGTAAATTTCAATTTACAATGAAAACCTTGCTTGAATTTAAAAAGAATTACTTTATATACAAAGATAAATTTAGTATACTGATCATATAAATCCATCTTATATGTTTTAATATGATATCTACAACATATTTGCATATCTATATGCTTTAAAACATATATAAAAATGTCTTCCTTGTTGGATTACTAGTAATTAAATAGCTGAGGGAAAAAACAAAAACAAAAAAACAAGCCAAACAGGATTTTTAGTTATTATCATTTATACTGAGACATTTGAAGGGCAGAATGAGACATCTCTAAAAATTTGGCAGAAATATCTTTAAAAACATAAAAAGCGATTTTAGATGGGTAATTTCAGAGTCATTAAAAGTTAAGTGAAACACTGGTTCATCAATATTTTCATTTACTTGGAAAATAAGTGAATGGTCTTCAGATCTGTTATTCTACCTTGGGCTTTTCCTTTCCCTGCAGTTTCACTGCTTCTCCATCCCCACAATCTTTTTCCCTTAGGCCTTCTCTGCCCCATGTCCTCTTGATCTTGTAAACGGATGGAACTGGAGGTCGAATGCCAGATGAACTGAAGGATGTCCAGTTAAATGTGAATTTTAGATAAACAGTAAATAAATTTTCAGTGGAAGTATGTCCCATGTAATATTTTATTTTATTTTATTTTGTGTAATATTTAAATTTAACTGGGTTTCCTGTGTTTTCATTTATTATTCTGGCCACTTCAAGTTGAGGGAGGGTTGTATTTTGTATTAACACACCAAAAGTTTATTCTCTGATACTTGCTCAACACTATCCTCCAAAATAATTTCTAAGGATATATTATACTGATTATGTGGAAAGATGAAAAATATACACTCTCAGTTGAGGTTCCTGATGGATAGATTTCTCGTTCCCAAGGGAATTAAGATGGTGCCTTTTTTGGTGGATTAAAATGAAATGTTAGAAAAGAGAAATGATGAGACTGAGTTTGGAGCTATACTGCAGCTCAGATATTTGCAGACAAAGTTGAAGGTAAGAGAAAAATTTAGTCATCAAATCTGCAGTTAAAATGGAGCAAATATATCAGTTATAAAACATGATTGTCTTCTCTGTGACAGTTATCTATTTAAAATAAAACCGATACTTGAATGGTTGAGTTATCAAGAATGATTAGATTAAAAAAAACATTCTCCAGCTTCTTCCTATTTTTTAAATTATTTTTCAGTAACAGTCCTTATTTTGATCTTGTTACTTGGTTAGTAATTATGTTTGACATTTACTTCACTGTTTCAATATGTGGTATTTTTTTCTTGAGTTTTCTGTACATTATTGCTTTGAGTTTTCTGTCTATATCTGAGAGTCTATTTGGCACACTAGGTTTAGTAAAATTAGAGAAAATTCGAGTAATCAAGCCATAAGTTGTGAGCACACTTTTTGTTGTTGCTCCTGCCTGAGTCAGCAAAATTGATTGAAGAATAAGAAAAGACGCAGCTTTTATTCTCTGTTTGTTTTACTTAATCATTTTTGAACGGATGAAATTATCTTGGGCATGTTTACCTGGGAAATGTCAAATAACTCTTACACAACCTGTGTCTGAAAACTGGCTATTGAAAACAACAAAAGGTTCACATCCACAGGGATATGCAACCTTTTGTTAAAGATTTACACATGATTAAATCAACAGTGAGCTATTTACACATATTAGATTGGCTAAAATCCAGATGTTAACAATTGAAGTTGCTGGTGAGTACCTGAAGCACCAGGAACTCTTAGTCATTCCTGGGGGGAATGCAAAATGGTCCACTTGAGAAAACAATTTGGAAGTTTCTTACAGAGCCGAGCATGCATGCTCGTACTGTGCTTAAGTAGTTGTGCTTCTGGGTATTTACATTGCTGATTTGTAAATCTTATATCTGTACAAAAACCTGCACAGGAAAATTTGTCAGAACATTGTTTATAAACATCAAGAACTGGAAGCAACTAAAATGTCCTTCATTAGGGATTAAACAAACTGTGTACATCCATACCAGAAATTCTTTTCAGTTAAAAAAAAAAAAAAAGGGATGAGCTATCAAGTCACAGAAACACATGAATAAATCTGAAATTCATATTTAAAAGGAATATAATCCAGTCTGAAAAGGTCATTGGCTGTCAACTTTCATTTACATGACATTCTGGAAAAGAAAAAACTATAGAGAGCCTAAACAGGTCAGTGTTTGCCAGGAACTTGGGTCATGCGATGGTTGAAAAGGTGACACACAGAGGAATTTTTAGGAGGACAAAACTCTTCTGTATGATACCCATAGAACTTTAAAGCAAAGAGTGAAACTTAATGCATGCAAATTAAAAAAAAAAAATCATTTAGTGGTCAGAGGATCCCAGAATGGTATGCAAACCATAGTAAGAGAATCTAACTGTGTTCAAATATAAAACTCCCTCACATAGGCTGGTGAATTAAAAAGATAACGACCTAGGGAAACGGACTTGGCCCAGTGGTTAGCGCGTCCGTCTACCACATGGGAGGTCCACGGTTCAAACCCCAGGCCTCCTTGACCCGTGTGGAGCTGGCCCATGCACAGTGCTGATGCGTGCAAGGAGTGCTGCACCACACAGGGGTGTCCCCGCGTAGAGAAGCCCCACACGCAAGGAGTGCACCCATAAGGAGAGCTGCCCAGCGTGAAAGAAAGTGCAGCCTGCCCAGGAATGGCGCCGCCCACACTTCCCATGCTGCTGACAACAACAGAAGCGGACAAAGAAACAAGATGCAGCAAATAGACACAGAGAACAGACAACCGGGGGAAGAGGGGAGGAATTAAATAAATAAATCTTTAAAAAAAAAAAAAGATAATGACCTAAGTAACTTCGGAAATTAGTCTGTAAGACTGAAGTCACAAGGAACTGTATGTAAGCACTGTACTCTAATTGATAAGTTGTTCCTCATGTTAACAATTCTGAAACCAACACCTGTAACTGGAATTGAACAACTAAGTCAATAGATGGCAGATGGTAGGAGGAAGGTTTCTCACTGATGCAGTGGGAAGTTTCAGATAAGCAAAGGAACAAGGCTAGAACGATCCATTGTGTTAAAGGACTAAACTTGGAAACAGTATGAACTCATGTTTAGTTTAATACAGATACAGAGAGCTACAAATAGCAATATTTATAGATGTGATGATGTACAGTGGTGGGTATACATGTGTATATTAACATGCTTTGTCAGCTGAGAAGGCTTAGAAGTAACAAACTAGAGTAACTAACAGCATGCAAAGCACCAAGAATGTGCTTTCTAAAACCATTCTATAATTAAAGGAGCCAGAGCAATTTGGAGAAATGGCTGATTCTAGGACTGTGACAAGAAATATACAAGATCAGCCTGGATATCCTATTTTTCCATAAGGTAAGGGAGTGCTAAAACAAACAAACAAAAGCAAGAAACATATTCAGTGAAGTGTGTCATAGGGACACAGGATACAATTGAAAGATCTCCCAATGGCAGAAACCAGAACAATTTGAACAAAAGTAAAGAAAGAAATAATGGATTATAAACCAAAGAATAGAGTAAATATCCATGTGTCCTACTAATATAAATCAATGATTGAAAAAATAAATGAATGGGAAGACATAGACACATCTCCCATGCAGATGAATTCTAAATACAGTGACTTCTCATTGTTTATGGTAATTTTCTATAAAGCTATAGCAAACACTGAATTAGTGAAAACTGAACCATTTCTTCTAGGAGAAATATAAGATTAGAGGCTCTGGGCAAATGTTTTCATCAGCCAATCCATACATAACCTTTTTTAGGTGTGTTTCTGTTTAAAGACACCTTATTAATATATATTGTTAATTCATTAATATTGAATTCATGGTCAACACCACTGTAACTCAGCCTGAATATAGTTTATCTGACAAATAGTTTATAAATCACAGACATGCAGCACACCAATGTGAAAATGATGGCAATAAGTATACAGTGAAAAAGACACTTGTTTCCAGTTTGAGAACCAAAGCAAGAAGGCAAGTCTTCACATTGTTGGGCCTCAGCTTGGAATATATACATTAGACCACTCAAATTTTTTGCCACTCTACTCATGTCTGTGAATGACTGTAAAAGTGCTGCAAGTACTGAATTTAGATTGAAATAAATTTTAGCTAGTAGGTGAATTCACCAATACAGAATCCACAAGTATGTACTGTAATTAATACATGCGCCTTGTCATCTAGTAGGCAGAACATATCCCTACTGCTTAAGTGTGGGTTGTGCATAACAACTTGCTGCCAAAGATTACAGTATGAAAAAGTAGGAAGGGGAAGGAGTGCTTCACAGTGGACTCCTCAGTCAGGTATCAAGGTCCCAGCAGTAGAGAGGTGCCATGCCATGTGAATAGTATTCACTCTGCATATCAAGTGAAGAGAGCAGCACCTCACCTCTAGAAGCGTCCTCAAAACCATTGCCAGGTCTAACATTTTTTAAAATTCCCAATTGAGGGGCATTCTACAAAACCCCTTATCAGTACCCCTAACAACTGTCAAGGCCATCAAACTATAAGGTTTTTGAAGAAATTGTCAAAGAAAAAGAAGACGAAGTAGGTATGGCAACTAAATATAATGGGATCCTATAACAGAAAAAGGACATTAGATGAAAACTAAGGAAATCAGAATCAAGAATGGACAATCGTTAGAAATAAAGTATCAGTGTGTGTTCATTGTCACAAATGTATCATGCTAATATAAGATTTCAATAGGATAAACTGAGTGTGGGGTAGATAGAACTAAATACACTGAACTTGAAATTCTAAATGCGTCCTCTCAACACAATATGATTTGGACCTGAAATTAGACAGTAGTGATTTGACAAGAGGTTATGAATATAAAATATATTACGACAATAAAATACATAGGTCTGAGCAATTGATTAAATGCTTAGTGTCTGAGGTTTTCACTATGCTTATAAGGAGTGGGTGGTATGGTCATTTACTAGGATACTGACTAAAGTCTGATGTAGAGTCAGGACAGACAGACCTGAATAGTGTACATGTTGAGCTTGAGGGGTCTATAACACACTCAGATAAAAATGTCTGAAGTTTAGGAAAAATGACTGAGCTAAAAGTAGATTTGGGGTTCACTGTTGCATGAATGAAAATGAAGCTATGGGAAGAGAAATACTTTTTCAAGAATAATATAGATAATGAGTAGTAAGACAGGGAAGAAACTGATTAGTATGTGCTTTTACGGGGCAGAGAGAAAGTACAGGTTGAAAAGAATGGAAGGTGAGTTGAGAGGTTGGAGAAAATCCAGGTGAGAGTGGTGATAGGAAGGGAAGGGAAGGGAGAGGTCAGCAGTGACTGTTCCATAAGAAGGTTGTGTGATATAAGCGTGAAAAGTTGTTCTTTCAGGGACAGTGATAATTACTTTTGTTTGATAAAGTAGTGGAAACAGCCATCTGATCATGGTGTGTTAGGAAAAGGAAAAAGAGATACCTGTTGTATAATTTGTTTTCTGAGACATTGGTCTGACCAATGGGAAGAGAAAGAATGGCTAAGAGCTTGGAAAAGATAGAAATTTAGTGAAACGCACATGTGTGTGAGTGTGTATTGAAGCCTGGAGATCCTACCATTTATAGAATTTCAATCCATATAATCCAAAATATAAGTATAAAAATGTGTGAATACAATGATAAGAGAAACGTGTGCTCGTTTTTTAGTGCTACCACATTTTTAAAATATCTAGAAACGTTTTGCACACAAATAACAATATAAACTGTTCACAGTTTACAGTATAGAGGAAAGGATATTTTTCAATATTTTAATTTCAGATGCAGTGGTCGGGTATGTACTGTGACTGAAGCTCATTAGCTGAGCTAAAATTTTTAAAAATTAAAAAAAAACTCACAGACTAAAAATCAGTAAAATTAATCTACTTTCATCACTTTGACATTAATTAATTTTAAAAATCTAGACTTTCAGTGGGATTTAGGATACAATGTGTAGAATCATTTGGGGTAGAATCACAATTACTATAGTCTCTTAATGAATGTATATGTGAAAAAAGCAGCATTTTGCCTCTGCTGTGTCAAAATCTACGTTATTCTTTCCTTTAAAAATGTCTCCTTCCAGATATGTTTTTCTCCAAATATGTATAAAAGTAGTGATTGTGTGAGAGAATATGGTTCAGGATTTATACATGTTTTGAATTTATAAGCAACTTTACTGAAATTTGTTGGCTCTTTGTAAATTGCTTTGCATTCAGTTGTCGTGTTTAAGCAAACAGACGACGACAACGAAAACTAAAAGACACACATTGACCTGCTGCTTATTTTGTGAAATATCCCTTCCATTGTGTTCACCAAGCATCATACTCCTTTTGGAACTTGGCTAGCAATTATTCTAAATTCTTTATATGAATTTAACATTTGGGTATGTGTATTGGAATAGTATTTATTACAAACAGGTTGCTTTCTGTGAAACGTAAGCTATGTGTTTTTCATGAAGCGTGACACTATTTGAAATGTCTGTTTGGGGCCTGTACCGCAGTATGTGATGATAATATTGTTACTCTGGTAGAAGCAGCCTTCTGAAACCAAAGAGCCGTTCGCTCTAGGTTGCTGTGCGTTGTTGGCTAGCCCAAGGATCAGCAGGCTCCCTTTCATCCCTGCTCCTCTTATTATGTTCTGTGTCCCTGTCGGTTTGACTTCATGTCACTCTCTTTTCATTTCCTTCACCTTTCCCTTCTGTCACATGCTTAATTAAACTAGGAGGTGTAGGGAAGAAATGAGATGGGGAGAAAGAGGTAGCAGTGATGGAGTCGTAAAGGAGGCACCAGGGAAGGAGCGGGCCTGTGCCGCAGTCCTCGGCATGACTGATGGTTTCCTGGCTGCTGTGGGAGCTCTTAGGGGAACCACCTGATACGGGGTCTGAGAACAGGGGGGAGGATGCAGGGGAAATAATGCCATACACAACTATCAATTATTAGCATCTGATATTAGAGTAGGCTAGAAAGCAGCAATTATCAGTCTCCTTAATATATTAGCATCTGAAAGAAGATGATTGAAAAAGCCCTTTTTTGCACTCCCCAGTCCCAACATATGTTTTTCAAACTCCCAAATCCACACACAGATTTTATCAACAGTTATGGACATAAGGGTAATTGCATTTACTTTTATTCAAAGTAGCAATATTTGTATCCTAAACTGAAAAAAAATATATACATTTCCCTAAGTATTTGAGTCTTAGACGTTAAAAATAATTTGGAGACTGTGTGCTTTAATTCCTCATCCCTGGGCAAGTAAAAGAGTGTGTTCTCCATAGGGAACAAGCTCAGGGAGGCTGTCACACGCTCCATGCCAGGTAGATGGAAACTAGTGGGAGAATGAGGAGGGGCTGGCTCCTCTGGCCGTGCTCTCCAGTGCACCAAACCGCCCTCAGGTGAAGTGAGCGCGGAAACCCAGCGCCCGCCACTGGCCTTCTGCCAGTGCTCGTAGTGCCTTTCTCCTGAATTACTTCCAAATGCTGCCAGTTTAGCTGTGTTCTTCTACAGCGACAGCCAAGGGCTTTCTCCTCTACGTTGACTGCATTCTACTCCAGTGGGTTAAATCCGCTCTGTTGGAAAGGTGGCGGTTTGTTCCTTCTGCCCAGTGGATGATACACTGTTGAACAGGGAGTGCCTGCCATTGATAAGCTTAGACAAATACTCTCCTCTTCAGTGGAGTATGATCAATAGAACTGAACTTTTTCACTGCCAGTTACTGCTGCCTACCAACTTACGAAGGAGAATGAAAATAGAAGTGTTATAGAAATGGTGCTTGATGATAGTATATCTGGCTAGCTCACTGCACTTGAGAAAGAGAGATGGATATGGGTTACGGCTCTTCCATGATTGTATTGAAATCATATATTTGCACATTGTATTGTCCCCCAGAAAACCATGATGATAATGGATGCTATATCAGCATGGAACCCAAGTTGGCTCTTATCAGCTGTACACTGGCGGGATTAGACGTGTAATTAATCAGAAGACAATTTAATTTCCCCTTGTCAGCAGAGAGGTCACCTGAATTTAGCAAGTTTTATTTGTTGTTTTTATCTAAAAGGCAAAGAAAATGTTAAGAGGTATCTATAATTGTCAGCAGTTCCTGGGGTGATGTAAAATTAAACCATCAACTAGAGAAAGCCAGGTTCAGTGTCCTAGAGAAATGAGGGTAAATATGTATCCCCCGTGTTTTGAGATTAAAGAGATTGTTCTCCAAAAAGAACTAATGTGAGGTCAGCTAATTGCCTTTCCTCTTACATAACAAAATACTTACTGAAAAATGTATTTTTCCATTTAGCTATTGGCTAACAAGTAAGCAATGTACATTAAAGTGCTTTGTGATCTTAAAAGTGGCTTGCACAGTATCCTGTGATTCTTAAGCCACACTTGCTCTTCCTGGCATCTGTATTTTCAGCAATGACATGTATTTGCTGATTAAAAAATTAATCATTTTAATGGGTTCTCTTTGGTATAAAACAATGCTCAAAGAATTCTTATTGCATCAAGTGTCCATGAAAACGTGAACATTCATCGTTTTTAAAGCAGAGATCAATTTCAGTCACAGTACTATTACTGTAATACATTATCCATTTACAGTGAAGGTTGTTTTATTGTTTAGCGTGAGCTTTGTAAGACCCCATGCACTTTGGCCTTTGAGAAATCTGTCAGGAAGAAACACCTTTTTTCCCCTATATCTCATTGGTTCACATACAGGTCTATTCTGCACATAAAGAGACAAGCACCAAGCAAGCATGATACAATTGAGATGGGAATGAAATGCAGGGGAAAATCCCTGTTTTCCTTGACTTTAAACAGGTCTGTCTTGTAGATTTATCAGGATCCAAATGCTGGTAACACATCCTATGTAAAATAAATCATATATAACTAGTTGTGAAAATAAAGAGAGTCATGTGTCATGTATTACCTTCTGCTTCTTTTAGCTCTTTGGGAAAATCCTGTTGTGCTGACCATGGATCAAGTCAACCACCAAATTCCTGAGGTTTGTCAGCATCTGTATCTGGTTATGTTTATTTGACATAGGTGTCAACAGCAAGATTGTTCTTTTCTGTCATTTGGTAAAGAATGCTTTCCCTTCTGGATCTCATTATGGCTTTCACACCGCCATTTGGTAGAGAACTGGACTCTTTCTCGTGTTCAGGTTTTGGTGGCTTGCTTTCGGCATGGCTGAGCCCTCGGTGACTTCAGAGTATGCTGGGACCATCTGAGCCGTCCAGATCAGGTTTAATGATGGTTTTAGTGACTCGCTTTTCCTTTTAGCACTTGTATAATTTTCAATTAAATTTTAAAAAATGTTTTTTATTAAAATAAAGGCAGAGATTGTGTCTGTTTCAGTTGATGTTTCATACACAGGACCTAGCCTGATGCCATAAAGCGTGAGGTACCAATTTCTCTACTGAATGAAAGGAAAGCATGGATTCGCTGCTGCTTTGCCTGGGTTGGGAAGGGCACAGGCAGCCTCTGGTTAAAACAACTTCTGGTCAGCAAACATCCAAATAGGATGAGTAATTTTGGATTCTCTAACCTATCAGTCTGATTTTTTTCAATACCAAGAAATAAGCTTAGTTTTCTTTGGACATTCTGAAGTCCTGGGTTAAAGCACTAGCAATTATTTTAGGCTAATTTAAGGGATCGTGAAAACAACCAGTAAAATTTAAAAAACTTTTTAAACTAAAGGCTTTAACTAACCAGCGCCGTGAATCAAGTGGCTTAACCTCGTGTCACCCATTTCTGCTCCGTACACAGGCCTGATAGATTTTGGTTCAAAAGGTTCTAAAGGTCTGTGAGAGGACACCTGGTTTATAAACCTTTCTACTCGCTCCTCTGACAATACCTTTACTGGCCTAGGGATATTTTATTTGATGCATAAGTTCAGAAAGAACTATTTCAACTATTTCAGCTTGGCCCCTAGATCCTTATTTGTTCCAATATAACCCTGAAGGGATTGACTTTTTTAAAATGGGATTCTGCACACCTGAAGATGCAACATTTATTTCATTTATGGTCAGTCTGTCCTCTAAAAATACTATGGCTGTGGACAAAATGTCGCAAGAAGGAACAGCCTATCTAATTTGTCATGGACTATTGAGGATAGCAATTATAGAGAGAAAAGGGCATCTAAAATATTCTCATTCACAGTCTCAGTGGAATAATAAATTTCAAGACAGTTGGCATAATTCATTTGTTAATTTAACAAATATTTACTTAGTGCCTACTAGATATTATTCTAGGAACAAAGGATATAGCAGTGAGGAGGACAGACAAAATCCCTGTCCTCGTGGAACTCACATGCTAGTAGAGAACATAGACAAATTACCACAAAAAGAAATAATAGAAGATCTTTTAGGGAGCATTTCCTTAGGTAAGGGGCCAGGGAGTGATAGGGATGGTGACAGAGTAGTACGGTGCCGTTTTATGTACGATGGTCAGGGAATGTCACTGATGAGGAGAGAACTGATCAAAGTGAAAAATCAAGTCATGGAACTATCTGGAAAGAATGTTTGAGGCAGGCAGAGGAAGGCCAGTGTGCATGCCCTAAAAAGGAAGGGCTTGGTGTGGATGAAGAACCCATGCAGAAGAAGAGAGGCAAAGAAATGCGGGCGAAGAAGAGTGTGAAAAGGGGAGTGACGGGATGAAGACAATAGCTGGAGCGAGGCAAAGGCCAGATCACACTCTGGGCAGGGAAGAGGTGCCCTTTGACAACGTGTTTAAAAGATTATCCTGGATCCTATATGGAAAATAGTCGGTAGGCAAGAATGGAAGCGGACAGGTTAGCTGGAATGCTATAGCAATCGTCTGGTAGAGAGAGATGATGGTGGCAGGGAGTTAGCATTGCAGTTCAGTGGCTGTTTATCTACGTTAGTATGAGTTAGCCCAGGCATGCGCCTACCAAAATAAAAAATGCCAACATGATCTAACCTGTGTTAATAGAATAATGTCTTAAGTAAGGGGACAAGTTACTATGATAAGCGTAGCTTTACATTCTTATTTGAATGCATTCAATGGAGGAAAAGCAAAATTATGAGAAAAATTTGCAATCACATCATAATGGAAATGACAGAAGGAACTGTGGATGAGGACCAAATTAAAACCTAAGCTGATATTTAAGGGGATTTTTATGAGTGAAAAATTCAGAACTCCAAGATACACATAAATTAGGAGGCAGGGCAGAGAGGTACATGGGGTATAAACTCTGGTTTCATGTGTGGGTCATACTTAGAGAGCGAGTCAGCCTGCCTCCCTCCTTTATCTCCAAGAAAGATTAATGGTTTTCAGCTGCATCTTTTCTGCTTTATATGGAGCATTGAGAAATTGGACTTTGTATACTCTCTAAAAATAAGCAACTACAATTGCTCATGGCATAAAGATTTTGAAGAAATGACTTCTCTTCTTAATGAAACATATATAAATATCATATACAATTCCCTGCTTTCTTGGGAAAATGTATTAGCCTGTTATTTCCCAAAGCAAGAAATGGTTGCCCCATGACAAATAGCCAGGAATGTCTGCTCCAAAGACAGAATTTTTAGAGATTAATATTAAATGCAACTGTTGTGTGTTCATATAGCTAAAATTTGTCATATATCAGCAGCTTATACTTATTCTAAAGTATCCAAAGAAAAAGGCCAGTAGATGCCACAGAAAAGCTGAAGGTAGAATTTTTTCTAAAAAGATAATCCTTACAGCTAGACTGTCTCAGTGGTAGAAGCAGCTCTGTCTCTAGAGAGTCATTCAATTCTCTGCAAAGAAAGTTCAAGCATGAGCCAACTGACCACTATGTACAGATAATTTTTGCCTCAAAGGGCATGCTGGACCTAAAATATAAATGTTTTATTTCCTTCCCCTAAATCCTTAGATCTATGATTCTGTTAAGTTTAGACTTTAAGGAGTTATTACACGTTTTTATTGTATTTTTTTGTCCTTTTTTAATATTAGAGGATATTTTAGTAATATAGAATTCATAAATGAAAGAACAGTTATAGGTAGAAGAACTGAACATGGAAAAAAGTGGGTTGAGGTTAGAAATAATACATGGATAGAGTCAATGGACTTGACATTCATTGGATATGAAGGATAAAAGAGGAGAGAATAAAATACACTTCTGATGTTATGAGTTAGCATGTGAAAGAATAATTGAACCAGCAATAGAAATAAAGACAGGAAAAGATTATTTTGAAAGTAAATATGGCAAAATATGATGGGATATAATTTGAGAAATAATCTGTTGTTATTGTGCAATGGAATACACTGGAGTAGGGAGAAAACTACTACATTAGAATCTCTTTTCTGTAGCATATAAATTGGGATGAAACTAATCTATTCTGGATTCCATCCAAGGAGATCAATTTTTTAAAGTAAGAACATGGACCTGGTTATAAGATGATCTCTTCAGGAACCAGATGATTCTATTTTGTGAGGCTTTTCTGTGTGACCAGTGCTTGCTTTAAATATTGTTTTTCTACTAGGCTCACAAAATGATGACTTTCAAGTGGAACACATTTGGGAGGAAAATGCCTGGGATTAGGAGGGTGGCTGTAGATTCACTTTGCCCTGAATTGCAGCATTACTTTCTTCTCTGTAATAAAATGGTTTAGGCTACATTATTTTAAGTCTTCTTCAATATTCTAGAATTGCTTCCTATTCTTTCAGAACATTTTCTAAAGCTTCAAATCTGAGCAAAATAGATTTGGCTGAGATTTGCACCACTATTTGCACAGATAATAGTGGGCTAATATTTGAAAAACAGATGCTAGACAGATCCACATGGGGCTTACTAAAAGATGCCAGATACGGTCCAACCTAAACAATCAGATGTTTAGAAAATTGGAGAGTTTGAGAAATAAAATATGAGTCACTGGAGTACTTAAGACTGTTGGCAGTGGTCCTCGAGATTTTTCGCCCCATCGCTAGGGTGAAGAGAGAGGGCTATCGTCCAGTGGAACCTGTGACCCTCGGGCGTCTGCGGGAGGAAGGGACCTGCCACTGGCCGGCTGAATGCTTGCTAAGCTGAGCAACTTGCTGTCCACTGCACAGTGGAGCAAGCTCAGGAGAGCCTGCCATATTTTCTGCAGACTGGGGAGTGGGCGACGCTGTGATATACGGGCACTGACACTAGACCCTGCTTCCTCATGTCAGGAAGTGGGTAAGAGCTACCCTTGGAGGCAGAAGGAGGCTAACAGGTCATAGTGAGTATACTAGCAGCCCGCGAGAGCAGTTGCTCATGAACCTTCTGTGGGACAGAGGGAGATGCTGCAGGGTGGCCAGGCTTTAGTGGTCTTGGTGGCTTCTAGCCAATGCCGCCTGGCAGGACAGGTGTCCTCAGAGAGGGAGAAAGGTGGCTCCTAGAGTCTGGGACTGAGAAGGGATTCAGCATAAGAATCCATCAGAATAGGTCAGCATGGCAGGGAACCAGCAGCACAGGCGATTACAAGGGGGCTCCAGGGAGCTGGCGTGCGCATCCCATGGAAACCAGTCTCCAGCAGCTGCCGGGCAGAGCTCCCTGGGGGCCAGGCACAACAGTGGCAGCCAAGGAGGACTTCTATTTTTTTAACCAAAAATTTAGAAAATCTTTTTTATTTTTTTCATTTTTTTATTATCTTTTTTTTTTAAGAGACAGAGATCACACAAAATGTTACGTTAAAAAATATAAGAGGTTCCCATATACCCCACTCCCCACACCCCCCACTGCTCCCACATCGACTTTGGGTCTTTCTCTCTCCAGCAGCCCCTGAAAGGGCACGTAAAAGGGCATTGGTAAAGAAACACACCCAGCCCTCAAATTCAGCGAAGCTCCTTAGCCACAGGACAAGCCTGTCTGGGGGAGGAGGGAGCAGGGGAAATGGAATGAGGGAGAGCTTTGCGCTAGACTGGACTTCACAAGAGGTGCCGAGTGCGGCCTGATATATTTGGGATAGACAGGTTAGTATTCTAAAGTTCTCTAGTTCTGAAACCTCAAAATGGGTGGGAGGCTGGGGTGCACTGAGGATATCGTCCAGGGCAGGGCGGCAGGGGTGGCAGCAGAGGTTGGCAATCCATTACGGTCTCTTCTTAGAGCTGTTCAACGCTCCTGGTAGTCTTTCACTGGCATCGTCCACTACTACAATGGCCCTGAATGCTGCTGTGAGTCCAACAGTGTCCTGGGCAGTGAAGATAGAGCAGAGGAAAAGACCACCTTCCACGGACCTCATGTCACAGAGGTGACAGACCTGTGGACCCCGAGAGCCCTGAGCAAGCACCAGCGTCTGCAGGGAGTACAGCTGGCAAAGGTCTACCGGGGCTGTTTAAAAACGACACCAGAAGTGGGCAGCAGACAATTCATGACTCCAGAGCACCAAACCAGGTGGTAAGGAGCGCCCCCCAGGGGCAGAAAGGGGCAGTGACATCAGGCAAACAGAAGCAAGCAGGGACAAGCTCTGCTTGGGTATCGAAGCTGCAGTGCCTTATTTATTTATTTATTTAACTTATTTTATTTTTAATTATCTTTTTTTAAAGTTAATCAATCACACAAAATGTTACATTAAAAAACGTACGAGGTTCCCATATACCCCACTCCCCCACCACCATCATTTTTTAATTGTATTTTTTGAAGACACATAGATCACAAAAAATGTTACATTAAAAAATATAGGGAAACGGACTTTGGCCCAGTGGTTAGGGCGTCCGTCTACCATATGGGAGGTCCGCGGTTCAAACCCCGGGCCTCCTCGACCCGTGTGGAGCTGGCCATGCGCAGTGCTGATGCGCGCAAGGAGTGCCGTGCCACGCAGGGGTGTCCCCCGCGTGGGGGAGTCCCACGCGCAAGGAGTGCGCCCGTGAGGAAAGCCGCCCAGCGTGAAAAGAAAGAGCAGCCTGCCCAGGAATGGCGCCGCCCACACTTCCCGTGCCGCTGACGACAACAGAAGCGGACAAAGAAACAAGACGCAGCAAATAGACACAGAAAACAGACAACCAGGGGAGGGGGGGAATTAAATAAATAAATAAATCTTTAAAAAATATATATATATATAAGAAGTTTCCATATATCCCCCCCCACACCTGCCCACCCCACTCCTCCCACATCAACAACCTCTTTCATCATTGTGGCACATTCATTGCATTTAGTGACTACCTTTTTGAGCACTGTTGCACCACATGGATAATAGTTTACATTGTAGTTTACACTCTCCCCCAGTCCATTCAGTGGGTTATGGCAGGATATATAAATCCAGCATCGGTCCCTGCAATATCGTTTAGGACAACTCCAAGTCCCGAAAATGCTCCCACATCACATCTCTTCTTCCTTCTCCCTGCCCTCAGCTACTGCTGTGGCGTGGCCACTTTCTCCACATCAATGCTACAGTTTCTTCCATTATCAGTCCCAATAGTTCTATAGTAAAATACCAGTAAGTCCACTCTATATTTTATTCCTCCATCCTGTGGACCCTGGCATGGTGATGTCCACTCCACCTCTTTATCAAGAGGGGTATGGATGATGGGTGCAGTTCTCTTGCTTGCAGTTGTAGGCACTCTCGGTTCCCTGGTGTGGTAGTTGACCATCCTCACCTCCCTTTTAGCTGACCTGGGTAAGTTCAATGAACCAGAAAGTAGGAGTTGCAACTCTGCTGAGGCCCAGGGCCCAGCTAGCACATGGACAGTCCAGAGTCATCTGCCATGACCCCAGAACCTGTGGGTCTCCATAGCCCTCAGGAGAACCAGTACCTGGGTAGGAACTCAGCACACCCTCAATTGTCATTTGTAACTGTAACTACTATGAAAATACCCAACATATATCTGAACATTTTTATGTACCCTGTATACATGCCCTGGAGAACTCCCCCCCAATTCATGTGTCCCCCATCAATAACATCCCACACCAGTGTTCCTCCCCCACCATAGTTGAACCTCTCTGTGGTCCAAAACTTCTTCAAAAATTAAGCCTAATATATTGTGAAATTCAATTAATAGGAAAATGAAATGTAGTGATGGGTTTAAAGATTAGAAATGGAATAATACTGATTTAGAAAAACTAAAATAAAGTAAAATTGGGGTATTAAAAAATGAAAAATACCATAAAACTTTGTTTTTGCCATTTTGCCTTTCACCACTCTAATAGGTGTTACCCTGTATAAACAGGTGGCAAGGCAATCTCTTTCATTTCTTCTCAGTGTCTACATCCTTTCTTTTTCTAATTTTTAATTTTGTCTTCAAAAAATTTTAGGTCACAGTAATTCACATATGCAATATAGGGGACGCCCATATATCCCACATCAAACCCTTTTCCCCCTTCCCCAGCAATGATCTTTTTACATGTTCATGTTGTATTTGCGGCAGCTGATGTACAGATGTTGAAACATAGCTATCAAACATGGTTCCATTTTGGTTTACATTAAGGTTTATATTTTAGACTATACAATTTCCTATAACATGGATGAATCTTGAGGACCTTATGTTGACTGAAGCAAGCCAGGCATTGAAGGGCAAGTACTACATGATCTCTCTGATATGAAATAAGCAAACCAAGCTGTCTCAGAGAGCTAGAGACTGGCTGATAGGCTTAAAGGAAGTTGGGGAGAGAGGAAGGTTGTGAGCTGATGCCTACATGGGTGAAATCTGTGATAAGCTGGAGGTAAATATTTGTACAGGGAAGGGAGAAGATGAGGGCATAGGGGTACCTTTGAGTGAGGCTTTGCAGGCTTCAGGGGGGTAGGATTGCGAGGATAGGTCAGATGGCCCAAGGAATTGGGGGGAGGTGTGGGGGGAATAGTTAAACATGGGAGATTGTCAGGTATGTATTTGAAACCATAATGTTGAGAAAACTCTTTAGAAAATATAATAAGGAAAGATAACCTGTTTAAGGTGCTAAATGGGGGGGGATCTGGCACAGGGACAGGCTTCTAGGGAGTGTGTGAGTGCTTATTTTGTCACAGTGTGTTATGTCATTGGGTGGAGACCCATACAATGAGTGTGAAGGTGTACCCACATCCTGGGGAGGCCTGATGTGCTCGAACAGGGAATTGTGTCTCTGGAGAGGATTGGTAGCTCCAATGGGTTAGGGCAGTCTCGTATGCCAAGCCCTCCGCATTGTTGCAAGTATCTGTGAATCTGGTCCTTCAGGTAGTGAAGATTGATCATCACCATGGGCCCTGAGGGGAGGGGGAGAGAGGAATAGAATAGATGGAAGCAGGGCAACTGGGGGGGCAATGGAAGTGCTCCAGAAGATCATGCAATGATGGATATAGGACACATTAAACCACACCAAAAATGCATAAAAGTCTATAGGCTAAAATGTAAACCTTATTTATTTTGTTTCCAATGGAAAGCCCCTCCTTAAGGTGCCTGTTTCTAGGTGGCTGATGTTAAGTTTCCTTCTCTTAGCATGGTAGCAATTTATGGGAAAGGCAGTTTCTCTTAAGTTTTTATTTTGTTAGTTGGGTCATGGGTCAGGGATTGGTCAAGGCGAATCATCCCGCTCTAATTGGCCTCCTGAATTTTAACAAGGTGTATGTTAATCCTAATTCTTTAGAGATCTTTCTGGCCCTGGTCCTGGGAAGTTTTTTAAGTAATTCACACCAAAAGACTTCAGGAAGAAGAAGGCTCAGGTGGAAAGAAAGAAAAGTGCACTAAAGCAGAGAGAGATCACTAGCATTTGGCACAGTGAACGCTTCCTGAGTGCTCATCTCCCTTGGACTGTACAGAGATTCTTACCAATTTTTCTTCCTACCCCAGAGAACTCATATTCTATAACCATATAATCTATTGGACTCTTCACATTTAGGGAAATAAATTGAGAGTATATTACTTCGGGAACTACAAATTATTATTTTAATGTTTTGAGGAAGCATGAAATCCCATCAAGTAGATGTTTTTACTAGATTAATGTGCAGAAGTTATGACATTTATGTTTCTACTATGCATTTTACTATAACTTATATCAATACAGCAGTTTGTTATAGAATGTTATGACTTTCATTTAATTAAAGACATGAGTGACAGATGTTCTTTGTCTCTCTCTCTTTTGAGAGAGAACATAGAAAAGTCTATTCTGAGAGTGATAAATAAAATACAGCTTAATAGAATGCTTAACAGATCCTGTGGGAATATCAGATGAGCACTGCTATCGACATAGTTTCAAAGCAAGGTTGGGACAAGCCTTCAATTTTTCTCCTAAAATATTAAAAGCATTCTCAAAGCCCTTTACACTCAGGAATTAATTCCCAGAGATTCCCACCTTCTGCATTTATTATTGGCTATGAGTAATAGCCATAATCATAAGAGTAATCACAAGAAATAGTTCAGAAAATTATCTGTGTCAAAGGCACTGATAAGGATAGCATGATTTCTATACCAACTGTTCTGTTCTGAGTTTCTCAAACTAATTTTTCTCTTTGTAACTATTAACTTTGGAATTTAATATTTAAATTACTCAGTGTCTTTCTCCCTTTTGGCCTGTTACCAAGTCATGGACTTACTGCCCTAATACTTCCTCATATTCCCCTACCTGAAAAACAACTGCACCACTTTCCTCCTTGCTCACCACACATAAGTCACAACAGTCTTCATTACAATTAAATCCCTACCGTCCGGTTTCTCCTAGTGTGGGTCACAGATCTCTGGATCCTGGAGACACTTCAGAGGGTCCACAGTATCAAAGCTCTTTTTATAATAATATAAAGAAGCCATCAGGCTTTTTCACTGTCTTGGTATTTTCACTATTGGAGCAAAAGCAATGGTGAGAAAACCGCTGGAAACTTGACCCAAATCCAGACAATGGCACCAAACAATACTGGAAAAATAATAATTGAATTTTCTCAATAATGTCCATGATGAAACCATAGAAATATTACTTTTAGTAAATCTTGACTTTGAGTACATGTACTTTAACATTTAATATTTTGAGTGACAGAAGTACAGTAGTTGCCTTGGGGAAAAGGATTGTACTTTGATTGGCCATGGTATGATTGAATTGTGACATAACTAGCCACTTTCTCCTGGAACTCTGATTTTACTAGAAAGACTGAGACACTTATTTGGGCATAGATATTTGGCAGATTTTTTTTTTATAATGAACTACCTGAGCATGTCATTTCATAAAAAAACAATGGACAGATTTTTTTGCCAATGATGAAATTCAAAATTTCAAGCGGAAACTAAAATTTTGGAACGTGTATGCTCCGCCCCACTCCCCACCCCCTGGACCTGACAACTTTCCAGTCCTCTTAGTACTTGCAATATTTAAAGCCTTTTCTCATGAGCTAGAAGCTAATATTAATCAATGTGATTTTTAAGACATTGTGTGAAATGCGCCAATTTGGAGGATCTGCACAATCCAGCAAACCTATATTTTCCAAATGACCAGGACAAGATGTTACAAAATCACACATGAGTAAAAGATCGAGCCAAATGCAGGATAAGACAATGAATTTTAACTGAGTATGAAAATGTCACTAATTTGATTTCTCATTCCTGATTGCAACTAACCTTAGAGGCTGGGAGTTTCTTAAGAAACCACCACTTGTTGAGTTTGGATATAATATCAAAGATGTCCACAATTATCTGAAAAGGTTATTAAAATGTCCCTCCCTTTTCTAACTACATATCCTTGTGAACTGAATTTTCTTCATCCACTTCCACCAAAATAGCAATGCCATACATTGACTGCAAAAGAGGAATAAGAGGCCAGCTATCTTCTATTAAACCAGCTTTGACTTTATAAAAATGTAAATAATGATACTCTTCTTACCGTTTTTTTTTTTTTTCATTCATTTTTGGAAAAGGCAGTTGTTTTCTTTAAAAAAATTATGCTAAACTACCAAATAATGGATTTTGTACAGTTTTAAAATAAAGTAGGAATAATTTTAAATATCTTAATTTCTAATATGGTAAAAAATATAGATAGCTAACACCCACTTTGAGATTCTTTGAGGACCTCAATAATTTAAAAATTGTAAATGTGTCCCAAGACCAAAACACTTGAGAACCACTGCCCTAGTAAAACAGTAACTCAGTTCATTGTACAAGTTCAAACGTGTCTGCGTGTTAAGAGTGGGAGGAATAAGGACGGGCCAGGTGGCGTAGGTGAGATCCTGAAGGTCATATCGGAAGAGCCTCGTAATCCTTGGTGAAGCATGTGACTGAAGCCGGTTTGAGTCATTGATACAGTAAGGTTAAGTTTCCAGGTGAGGCAGGTGAACGGTGACGGCAAAGACAAGATGTGCTTCTTTATTTCCATCCCTCCCTTCTCCTTCCTCTGTATTCAGCAACTTACCAAGTCAGTTTGCGTCTTCTATTATAATAGCTCACATCATTTATCACTTCCTTTCTATTCCCACTTGTTTAATTAAGTCCAGTTCCTAATCACTTCGTGCCTAGTTTAATTTCTATCTAGTTTCTGTGCCATCAGTCTTACGCTCTTTCATCCCATCCTGAAATCTGCTGACTGATTAATCCACTTAAAACCTGTCTTGCTCCATCACCCTAAATCCTTAATCTCCGGAAGATATAAAGAAAGCATTTGTGTTAACCATTAGTAAGATGATAAATCTCAAACTTCTTAGTACATTGGTCAACAGACCTACTAATTTCTCTTTTCTAAATAAAAACTGCTCCAATCAAAGCAGCTTTTACCTTTGCTTTCCCAACATGTGAAATATATTGCAATCTTCTTATCTTTCCTCAGATCATGCTCTCTAGCCTGAAATGCCTAGAGCCTCTGCTGCATGGTCTTTATAAAGTTAGTGAGAAGATCCTTATAAAGCATTTAGTACTATCCCTAGAACATAGTAAACGCTAAATAAATGTCAGCTATTTTATTACTTGTATTGCTACTATACTGTAAGCTTCTTTAGAGCAGGCATTATAACTTACCACCTTTGATCTCCATTAAATAGTAGATGACTCTGCAAATAGCTCATGTATAAAAAATATATGAGGTTAACAGTAATGATTGACAGTATGTTGAATGACTTTCTTTTAAATGTGGGGACAGAGCCACTCACCTAAGAAATCTATTGAACAAGGCACAGAATTTTAACAGAAACACCAAATTAAAGCATAATAATATCAAACCCAGGGCAGCAAAGAAAGTGCTGTTCAAGAATATGATATATCTCCATCCCTTAGGCAGAGAACCAAAAACTACAGCCTGGTCATTTGCAAAAGTCTCTTGAATCAACTTTTTGTATGTAAGTGAAGTTCAGTTAGAGTTCAGTGTAAGAACGAATGACGTTTTTACTATGTATTGGGAACCCGGTAGAAACACAAGCAAGGAAGTTTCATTGGTTACTTCCCAGTGTCTCTGAAACAGGGAGGTGTTGGGGAAATAAAGGACATCATGTGCCTCTGACACCAGCGAGGGAAGCGAGCATGCCAGGGACTGAGCCGCAGCACTTGCCACCTCCTCATAGAACAGCAGGGGACAGAGCCTCGGCAGGTGCTTTGTCTGGTGACAACGTCCCATGACCACAGCCAAAGTCCATAGTTTAAGACTGCCATATACAGTCACCTTACGGAAAAGGTGTTTCAGGAAGTCAAGGCAAAGGTGCTGTGTTCCGTATTTGTGTCATTTTAAGATGAAGGAAAAGGAAAAGAAAATGAATCACGTGTGAAAAAAAGAATTCTGGAAACTGGAACTTTGGGACTTGGGACGGACGAGGTGTAAGCAGGAGAGGCGTAAACCCAGGGAACTTTCAGTGCTAGGACAGCAGGTAGAGGAGGTAGGAGAATTTGGATTTTCCACCTTTGCTGGGTGGGTCTTTGAGCCGTTTTATTTAACATATGAAAGGGAAAGGAAAAACCCTGAAGCTGGAGGACTTGTAGACACCCAGCAGTTGACACCCAGGCTAAAATCTGACCCCTGCTTAGCTTCTGAAATCAGTCACATCCAACCTGGTAAGAACCACATCAGTGTGACACAATGAAACAGGTCTCAATAAAGAGAAGCAGGGTGGCAATATCCCCGGCTGTGTTGGGCGTTAAGTAACTGGAACAAGTTTCTGTAATGTGATTAGAGGTTCTTAGAATGAGAAATTGTCACAGTTGCTGTTGTGGAAAAGTAATTAATTACAGGAAGTAATTATAGTTTTCCCTCAAGTATACTTAGGCTTGACATTTTTTTTCCCTAGGAAAGAAAATAGCAAAAGCAATATTGTTTGTATCCTGATAGACGATATACTCTTTGGGGCCAGGAATAGAGTAGAAAATGGGGTTGACAGAATGTGGTGCATATTTGAGTAACAAAAACAGTAGTAGAGCTAAATGTTAACATACCCAGTGTCCTAATCCAAGAGAATGATTTTGAAGGGGAAGCTTTAAAATACATATCCATTTTGGTAGGGAGAAATGCTTTATAAACATAGACTGAGGAACAAGATGGGAGAAAACAGGCAATAATTTGGATGTGTGTTAAATGTACACATTTACATACTTTGATTAGTTTCCACTTCAAACTCAATAAGTTCTATCCTGGTTATTCAGTATTCATATATTCTTCATTGTAAATCACAAAAACCAGAAAAAAATTATTACTTCACAAAGATGTCCTAAAATAAAGCACATATATATTTAGAATATGGAAAGAGTCACTTAGCCTTGAAGGAATGCCATACTAGAAAGTTAATCAATTGGTCTTGGGACTATGTTGTATAAAGTGAATTCCTCACTTATTAGTTAAAGTCAGAAATATCCTCTTCCACAAATATTTGGAAAGTACATTTATATTATTGTATCAATACATTTTGTAAGTATTTTACAATATATATCTGAATAGAAAGAAACAAAACATAACACATATTCATTGTGAATATCAACTTGAAGGTAAATCATTGTTTACTGGTCAAGAGTATACAGAACAAATGTCACATGTCCAACATTGCCACAGGAACCATGGGGACACACTGTTGATAGAGATAAAAAACAAGCCTCTTGTTCTCCTGTTATTCCTGAGGGAGAAAGTTAAGGAGCAGGACATGGAGAGGAATCATTCAAGATGAGCCCTATCGTGGAGCAACCTCATGCTAAATAAACCATCAAGGAAGGTGATTTTATAGAAAGAGGGACCAGGAAGCCGTTCACGGGAAAGCAGTTCTGCGGCCAGTCTTTGACTCAGGAATATGAGGTACTAAGAAGAACATCCAGGTGAAGGGAGATGTCATGAACAGAGGCAAGCAGGTATATATTTAAGTGGAAAGAGATCCAATGAATACAAAGGAAAGAAAAAAAAAACACAATGGAAAAGGAAAAAGAAAAGTAATAGTTATATGAGGTCAAGGAAAGCATAAAAGAAGCAGTTGCTCAGTGCTCAATGTCAAAAACTGTCATTAATAACAATACAAATAAAAGTCAGAGTAAATACCAGAGACTTAAATCTTCAGTCTGTTCATATGCTGGTGGAGCCCTGAATCTCAGCAGAGCTGCAGCACCTGCTCTCCAGTTCATCGGACTCACCGTCACTCAGGACAGCTAACAAAACGATGATGACAGACAACGCCCAACCCAAAAAGCAGAGTATCTACCACTGCCAGGGAGACAGTCCCATCCATCTCCCCAGGTGATCTAAGCCCCCTCACAATCAGAAAAAGAATGGGCATCCCCATCCTAAAATCCTCGAGACCGAGGAATGAACAAACATAAGGGCAGAATGCAGCTATGGACAAAAGTAGATGTGTTACTATTCTAGCAGTGGAAGATCTTGTAACACTGATATAAAGTCAATGCTCACCAGAGGTTCTGAGGAGAGGGAGAGGAAAGAATAAGTGTAACATGGCCAGCATTTTTTGGATATTGGAATTGTTCTGAATGACCTTGCAATGACAGATACAGGCCGGCATACATTTTGTCAAAACCTACAAAACTGTGCGGTGCAGAGTGTAAACCATAATATACACTACTGACCATGGTTAGCAGCAATGCTTCAACATGTGTGCATCAATTGTAACAAATGTACCACACTAATGAAGATGTTGGTAATGGGGGAAAGTGTGGGAGGGCAAGGGAGTGAGGTACATAGAAATCTCTTTTTTTTTTTGATACATCATTTTTGTAATCTAAAGCTTCCTAAGTAAATAAATTACTGAATGAATAAATAAGTAAATACATAAATAAGAAAATAAAAAGTCAGAGTAAAGACTGCTGGATGCAGAAATGAGAAAAGCCTGAATGACCAGAGATTAATGGGAATAAGCGGGGTTGGCGTTAGAGACCACGGGCTTAACCCAGGGCGTTGCCGCCTCCTGCTTGTTTGACCGAGCAAGTCACCAAACCATCTTCAACTTCCTCCCTCGAAGACAGAAACAGTAATTTGTTCACGAGTTCTGAGGTTTAGAGAGGGCAACATATTTTAGAGTATATAACAGCGTATGACATAATGGGCATAAATAGTGTTAATGGTGAACGTAAATCCGTGGAGTCTGGAGCCTTAGGTTGTAGTCTTTGATTGTAGATATATGTCAGTGAGAAGAAAATAGGGTAATATGACAGAGCTCGTTGCAGTCCAGCGTATTTAGTGAGTGTTTGGTACATTTGTTTTCCAAACTAAGAGGCCCTTGGAGAGGAACTAAGCAGGAGCATGGGAGAGAGGAAAAAGAGAGGGAGAAAACTTAGAAAGGGGAAAACCACTGCAAAAGCTAGAAAGGAATGGGATTGAGGGAACATGTATAGTAAGGAGTATAATTTCTTCTGAAATGGGAAGGAAAACCAAGAGCATGTGGGATAGACTACAGATAAGGGAAAGTTCAGCTTTTAATGTCCCTGAGTTACCTCTTTAGAGTCAGGATAATGGCGGTGCAGTGCAGTATCCAAAACAGAGCAGCCTCTGAAGAGTTTGCCTGCCATCACCAGCAGGTTGTTGGCAGGACAACGGAGCGATAGCAGACACTAATTAGATATTTGCAAAATTGTTACACGGAGCTTAGGTTGCATGTTTCCTATTCTGTAATCTGAACGTCAAATATAGACATGGAAGTGAATGTCACCTTATCCAAGAGTTCTTCTTTCACCACCCTGTCTAAAACAATATTCTTTCTCCCATCACTCTCTATCCCTTACTGTTTAAATTTTTTGTAAAATTTAATCACCAACTGACCTACTGACTTCTCTTGAATCTTGACTCTCCTACCCTGAATAACTTGTAAGACATACAGGATCTTGGTTTTATTCATGTCTATATTGTATGTGTTGATATATCCCCTGTGCCTACAAGACAACCCAAAATGTGGAAGTCACTCAATGTATGTTGTTAAATGAATGAATACCTACATGTGTTTATTAATCCAGTCAAAAATATTCATTGTATCATACTGTGTGATACATTCTGGGGATATGATGGTGAGCTAGAAAGACCAGCTCCCCACATTCATTGTCTTCATATTCTAGTGAGATAGAAATTCAGGAAGAAATACCAGGAAGCAGGATGGAATCCAGGAGGTGTAAGTCAGAGAAACCAAGAGAAGAAAATGACCTAATAATGAGAGGAGGTTCCATGCATCAAATGCTGCTATGATGACAAACATGATGGAGAGGAGGGCATGCCCAGAGGGCTTGATACCCTGGGAAGTGGTGCCTAGAAGCAATTTTCTGTAGAAATTCTGGGTTGAAGAGCCATAATAAAAAGTGCAAGGATGTGAGGGTAACCAGAGGAGAAAGTGAGGGGAAGGATATTTTTAATTTGAAATCGACAAGATCCTACTTGTGTGTTAATGGGTATTTTTATTTCCTGGGCTGCTCCAAGCAAATACCATGAAATGGTTTGGCTTAAACAATGAGAATTTATTTGCTTATGTTTAGAGTCTGGGAAACTTTGCAGATCAAGGCATCTTCAAGGCAATGCTTGCTCACCGGGCCAGTGATCCTGGGCTCCTCTACTACATGGCATGGCTGCATCTGCTGGTCTCATCCTGCTCTTTCAGTTTTTGTTGATTTCAGCCTCTTGCTTCCATGCCTTTCTCTCTCATTTTGTATGAATTTCATTCTCTTATAAAGGATTCCAGCAATATGGTTAAGACCCATCCTAAATGAGGTGGTCACACCTTAACTGAAGTAGCCTCACCGAAAGTTCCTACTTACAGTGGGTTCACAACCACAGGAAGGGATTTAAGAACATGTTTTCCTGGGGTACATACAGCTTCAAACCACCACAATGGGTATAATTTAGTAAAAAAAAAAAAAAAAAGGGAAACTGATACAATGCAAAAGCAAAAGAGAATAGCTTCAGGAGTAAAATCCTTGATAAAGAAAGCAGGATGGGATCCAGTGCAAAAATGGAGAAGCTGGTGTAAGATGAGAGCAGGCACTTACCCTACATTGTGATGGGTTTGGTAAAGTAGAGGTCAGAAGACCTTAACTATGGGGCGTGGGTGCAGCACAGTGGTTTGAGCGCCAGCTTCCCATGGATGAGGTCCCATGTTCGTTCCCCGGTGCCTCTTAAAAAAATAAATAAAAATAAAAATAAAACCTTAATGTCATTCAGGGGAAACATCTCCAAAACTTTCAAACCTGAGCACCGCTGAATTCATAGCTTGCACAAACAGCTGGCGTGGATCATATCTACTCTTCTGTAATATCTTGTGCTACTTTGCTATATCGCGGCACTTTGTTCATGGTGGGCTAACTGCTACAACAACCTCCAAAGAGCTCAGTGACTTACTAACAAAGTTTCTTTTCCACATTTTACCATCATACTCACGTGGTGATGGTGGTGGTTTGCACGTGGGGAGGGCAAGGACATTCAGGGCCACGGCTCCTTCTACCTGGGGTCTGGCAGCTTTCTCTTAGGGTCTGCGGGGCCCCCATGGGACCCTAACCATTGGGCCTGCCAGCCAAAAAGCAAAATGGGAGAGCGTGTCATTCAGAGTCCTCCAAAGAAACAGAAACGGAATATACGTGAGGATTTATTTCGAGGAACTGGCTAACGCCACTGTGGGGACTGGCGATTTCTCAATCCAGAGGCAAGGCGGCCGGCTGGAGAGCCAGGCGTGATTTTTGTGCTGCAGTCTGGAGGCAGAACTCCTCTGGGAAACCTTGGTTTTCCCTTCAGCTCATGGGAGGGAAGTACCTTAGCATTACAGAGGGCGAGCTCCCGTATTGACAGTCCGCTCACTGTAGATGTGAGGCGCGTCTAGACTTGTTTGATGGAACAGCTGGGCACCAGCGCCTGCTCAAGTTGACACACCCAGTTAACCAACCCGGGGAGCAGGGACCACTGTGCCCACAGACGTCCACTTTTACTCTGCAATGGGGAGCTGCTGTGGGGTTTTTGTCAAAGGAAGGGTACAAGCAAAGTTCTGTCTTAAAAAGAACTGTAAGGTAAGAGTGGAAGCAGGGGAATAGAAAGGAGACTAATTCAGTGGCCAAGGGAAGACGCGGTGGTGGCTTGGAGCTAGCAGAGAGGCGGTGAGACATGGCTTCTGCCTGTGTTTTAGGGTTAAAACCAGCAGCATTTCTGAGAGTTTGTGTGTGCAACATGAGAGAAAAAAAAGGGAATTAGGGATGATCAGCTAGACAGCACCTAGAAAATGACAACATAGTCATTCAGCAAATAAAATTTTTTTAATGAGTAAATTAATTTTAGATATAAATATATTACTGAAACTGGATTTTGCAGCTAACTTAGGTCCCTGGCCGTACATTTTCCTGTTCCAGTAGGAGTACCTTCTTCTCCATTATAACCCCAAATGCATATTTTAGGCATTTGTAGATTAAGAGCATAAATAATTTTTATCTTCTCTTGCAATATCGCCTTGATTGCCAGACTGCCCAAAGGATACATAATCAAAGGGAGCCCTATGTTACAGGCCAACCAGGCACACGCGACATAAAAACTGACTGTAAACTCTCGGCACTCGTGTGAAAGGGCTGTCAGTTGTTCACTCATTCTTTAAGTGATTCCGACACGCTGGGGAATGGCTTTCAGAGCAGCTTTAACCTTAGCTGCCTTTATTAAAAGAGCATATCATCCTGTGCCCACGAAAGGATAGAGTAACAGAACACTCGTTTTTCCTCTTCTCCTTACTATTTATCATAGAAAAAGAGAGTAGTGTTTATGCAATTTCAGGAGCTAATCAACTCTGGATCAAGTAGACTGAATAACAGAGAAGACTTTTCCACATATTGACAGGGCAAAGTTAATGTTTTAATTGTTTTTGAGGTTTCCTCATTCTTCCCATCAGCAGAATCCCAACATCCAAAAGCTGCTCCCGTGTTATTCCTTCCAGCCTCGGGAGTTCTTCTCCCTGATCCGTGTTTACAGAGCATCTGTGCCAAAATATGCACATTTTGCCAAACCTCCGTGGTCCAGATCGTGCCATCCCCACACTGGAGGGTTTTCCAGTATCTCCACCTTTTCTTCGCATAACGGCAAAGTGAGGGCGATTGCTGGAATGCTGATGTATCTTAATACAATCCTTCCCCAGCAGTAAACTGGTCTCTTTTATGACAAAGCTTGTGGAGTGATTAGTAAGAGTTATTGCCGAAAGGTTGGTGTGCTAACGAGGACTTGCCGCAGGAGTGTGCGATGACTGCAGTTGCTCCCCAGGCCCGATGGTCCGTGCGCCTGAAACAGTCCCTGCCATGCACGCATGGCCTGTAACATGCCACAGTGTGCATGACATCGGGTGCAGCAGACAGTCTGGCTTTGTTGTGAGGAAGCATTTTAGTCTGAGCCTTGCACGGTCTACCCGTGCCATGCGTCCAGCCCTGGCGAGGCAGGGTCTATTCTGTTTGCGCTAAGCCTTTGGCTGGGAACAGCTGTGTTGAGTGGCGTGCTTTGTTGGTAGCTTTTGTCCTGGAGTACAGAGTGTGAAGAGCTCCAGCTAGGGCAGACAAGTGACGCTTTGACACTGCCCATTTGGGGGCTGTTGCTGATGTCTGGACAAAGCCTGCACTCAGAAGGTGTCTGTGGTCTGTGTCTTTGTGTTTAGGGCTTTATGTACACTCCATTCATAGCACATCGGTGCTCTTCAGCTTACCCTGTCAAGAGGGGCACTGCACTTTAGGAGCAGGTAAAGGCTAATTATTACAATCTGCCCACCATGTAATGGGCTATAGTGGGGTACTGGGTTTACTTTGGCCTCTTCTGTCATGTGGGCTTGGAACACAGCTGTGAAAAGGAGTGCTTTCCTTATAACTCAATAGTAAGCAACAATTTTGCCTGGCCCAGAGCTGTCGGGGGCTAGTGATGGCTTGCCACAATGCTGTTAATGGCAGCCCCTTAGATCAGTGCCACCTGTAAGTGGTTACATTTAAACTCGGCACAGTAATGAAAAAGGTGATCTTCGGTGCCATTCAAAAAGACGCTGGCGTGGTTATCATCACTTTCCAGGTGAATTTTAATAAGACACAAAGGTGTCATGTAGGCCAGCACTATTCTCATCAAGTCACAGGGCATTAAAATCATATTAAGTGAAAATAATGAACAGACTTTCCCCAGAACCAATGGCATCCTCTTGCACACGAGGCAATCTTTGTTTTAAAATGAAACGATTCAATCTGAATTGTTCTGAACTGCTCAAGTGTGCCTCTTTTAAACAAGGCTAACTTAAAACATTCATCGTGATGGTTAAGTTCGTGTGTCAGCTTGGCTAGGTCGTGGTGTCCGGTTGTTTGCTCAAGCAAGCCCTGGCCTGATGGTTACTGAGCGGATGTTTTGTAGATTTCAGTCATTAGTCAGCTGATTGCATCTGTGGCTTTTTATGTCTACAGTCAACAAAGGAGAATGCCTTCAGCAAGGAGAGAAGTCTCAGCTGATCAGCTGAAGGCCTCAAACAAGAACTGAGGATTTCTGCTGTCAGAAAGAATTTCCATCTCTACTTCCGTCATCTAGTTTCTCCTGGGGAATTTGTCGACACCCTCACTGGAGTCTCCAGCTTGCAGCCTGCCCTACAGAATTTGGGCTCACTAATCCTTGCAGTCATGCGAACCAATTCCTAAAATAAATCTCATAATATTTACTTATTTATGTATACTCACATTTATAATGGAATATATATATATATATATACCTCCCTGTCAGTTCTTTTTCCCTGGAGAACCCTGACTAATTCATTAGTGAAAAGTAGTAGGTACAATACAATAATGAAAAGCAGTCTAAAGAAGCACCAAACTAAAGTTACAGCAGCAATCAGGAGCATATGCTAAGCTATGAAGCAGATAGTAGATACGCCAATTACCAGTGTTTTCCCCAAAGTCTTTTTCTAAATAAAGAGAACTAGTAATATAGAGCTTGTGTCCATTAATGCTACAAATTCCAATGCCTGTAATGATGAAGCTCCGCTGACTTCCTCCTTTTACCTCCAAATACGTCTACACCATCAATTCTATGAGGTGCAAGGGGCATGGTGGTTTTTCACCAGTACAGTCAATCGGTAAGTACTGAACAGCGATATGGTGCACTGTACCCCAAAAGTGGTCTGAGGTCCTTTAAACTAGATGCTTTATGTGTGGCTCTCACAGGAACCTCATTTTTATCACCTGGGAGCTTATTAGAAATGCAGACTCCACCCTTCCCCCTCGGGGAGGAGGGTCCAGGCAGCGACTTGAAGAGATCCTGCCCCCACCTAGGAAGGGGCTGCCATCCTGAGCCCCCAAGGAGTCCAGTGGTCATCCCCGGAAGCCCGGCTCCACGGAGAGCTCACTTGGCAAAGACTGCAAGTCCTCCCCCATGAGGAGAGCAGGGTCTTGAGGCTCTCTCTTGGGGCAGGTTTGGTGGTAGAAATACACACGCCAGGGATCTGCTGACTCAGAAGCTGCCCTTCATGTGATTCCCAGGGGCAAACGTCTTTAAGGCCTGAGAAGCACTGGGCTAAGGACCTGCCGACTCTTCAAGGTCCTTGACTCTGTCAAGGACCCAAGCATGCCGTAGAAATGGCGCACTGCAGGGCAGGTCAAACCAGCTAGTACTGAATTAGGCTGCAGCATCTTTGTTTAACTTTTGGAACCATATCAGAACTCTTTGAAATTTCCAGAGCTCACCTGCTGCCTGGTTGAGGAAGGCTGACTTGTACCTAATGGCAAGACTAGGATGTCACAGGTTTAAGGAACCTTGAATCCTGTGGAGACACTGAATTCAGTCAATGCTGCAATTAGCACAGTAAGAACAAAGTTTCTCTTTGAAACTCAGTGTAAATTTCTCTTCTCATAGGTGCAAGATGAAAAATAGATCACAGCCCACGACCAAGCTACATCTCTTTGTGTGAATCTTTCATTTAACATCAACTCATTCATTCAATCATTTTTTCACTTCTCATAAAAACCCACTAAAATCATGGATTTTGGGAAAAGTTGGTATTCAATAGACATAGTCCTAAAGAAGTCTGAAGACAATTACTTAAAGCAAAGAAAGGTTTTCTTTTATTCCATTGTTTCAGAGTCCCTTATTAACATAAATGCTTACACATAGGAGCCATGGAAATGGGCATTATGGAAACATGTGTGAGGGGCAAAAAGGAGTTGTTCCAGTAAAACTTTTATTGCTAGTGGACAGTCAATTCTCTCTTCAGAATTTCCTTCCTGGAATGCCAGAAGTTGACTTATCTGTCTTCAAATATATTAAACACAAATTGAGTTTCTGTATTGAGAAGCACCATCTCATCGATAAAAAGGGACTGTTGTGTGTAAACTGTAAAACTGAAGGAGTACATCAGGCTGAAAGAATCAGAATTTCATATATAGGTAAATCATAAAATCATAATTAATCATATTGGGTTGAATTAGCCACGTGCATAAAACAAATGTAAATGAAAAACGATGACACGATCTGGTCTATTATTGATCCTGTTACACAGAGTTTTCTCCAACCAATGATTAGTAGTAAAAAACAAATAGGAGAAGAGGATGTAGGTCAAGTGATGGTACTTCTACCTACCATATGGGAGGACTTGGGTTCCATCCCTGGGGCCTCCTCGTGAAAAAGTAAAAGAGAAAGCATGCCCATCTGGTGAGCCGCATGCCTGTGCGGTAAGCCAAGGGCCAGTGCGGTGAACTGAGAGCCCGCGCAGTGAGCCAAGTGCCTACACAAGAGCCTGTGTGGCAAGCCAAGTGCCCGTGTGGCGAGTTGAGTGCCGGCACAAGTGCCCACATGGTGAGCCAGTGCCTACTTAAGTGAGTCACACAGCAAGATGATGATGCAACAAAAGAGACGAAGGGGAGAGTCAAGGTGAAGTGCAGCAGAAACCAGGAACTGAGATGGTGCAGGTGAGAGGAAACCTCTCTCCACATCAGAGGTCTCCAGGATCTGATCCCGGTGAATCCTAGAGGAGAAAGATGAGAAGAGAAGACAAAAAGAGAAATAGATACAGAAGATCACACAGCGAATGGACACAGACAGCAAAAACAGCAGGATGGGGAGAGGGGGAAGGGAAAATATATTTAAAAATAAATAAATAGATAAATAAAAGTAAGCTGCTTTAAAAAAACCAAATGGTCCGTAGTTCTTGATATGTTTCCTTTATGCATTGCAGTTTTGAAATTGTATACATCGTAAAGTATTCACTTTCAGACGTCAACTGCAGGGTGCCTCAGAGTTAAGAAATGATTTCTGATCCAGAGAGGCTTCCTACTGTCATAAAAAGGTATTTTAACATAATGTAAGTATTGTGAATAATATGAGTAGCAGTTAGAAATGAATATGTACTGTCAGATATAAGCAAATAGTTCTGTGAACTTTTCTTGGCTCTGAACCATGTAGCAAGTGCTATATCGTCTTTCCAGTGAATAGAATTCAATCCATTCTGGTAATTCTTTCAGTTACTTCAGGTTTAAATAGTTTCATGTAGAATTGAGATTTGGAAATTCAAGTATTTCTGTGACTACTTCTGAGATCCTTCATCTTCCTTATTCTGTGCTCCCAAAACATTCCACGCTCACCAGAGAAGGGCAGTGAGGGGCTTAGAGGGAGGAAAGCTCTGCTTACGGGTAGGACTGGGAAAACTCAAAGTTTGTGGTTCACTGGTGCTCATTTCCCTGCTCACTCTGACCGCCAGGGTCCTCACAGCTTGTTTCCTGGCCCTGGTTGAATCCAACTGCTTATTTTCAGGTGTTTGGCTTTCTCAGCCCTGTGTCCTACGCTGGCTCTTCTGTGCACCACATCGTCTTCCTTGCTTGCCCAGCTGGACACCTCCCAAGTAGCCTCCTGGCACCAGGAACACTATGGAAAATTGTCCTCTTCTCCCCCGAACCCCAGTGGTTGGTCTGCCCCACAGCCTCATCAAGCTTTCTTCACATCTGGGTGCCTTTTGTCTGGGCAAGGGGAGAACAGAAGCTAGGGAAGGGCCTTGTAGCTTTCCTTAGTTCTCCGGTTCTCAGGGAAGGCCGGTGCTTCCTCCCTACACCACCTCAGCTCTTCAGAAGTAGAAGCCAGCTTTGATTTCACCCTCCTTGTACGCCAGTCTCCATCTCTCGTGCTCTCTCTGATCTTTATCCACAATGGCTCTAGTCTGGGCGATTAGGATAGGTCTGATGATTCTTGTGCTCAGAAGATTCCATGCAGGGAACATGGCACCAATTTCCCTTTCTTCCAAGTACCCCTGAATATTTTGGGCAAGAGGTGTCCATTATCACAACTCGAAACTCCCTACTTCCCTGCTATTGTTCTCTAAAACTCTATCCATACCCCTCTATCCCTAAGCCCCCTTTTTTAGTTTATTATTTAATATTTCATTTAATTTCATTTCTATTTATTTTCTTTTATGTGACAGAAGCCTTTCTTTCCTTTAATCTCTTGGTGGGGGGGGGGAGATTGGAGAAGTTGGCCCTTTCCAAAGGTGCCTGTTCTGATTTCAAATCTACAGCATAGCTCCGTTCTTGCTTAGGTGTGCGCTGAAAGCCCAGCGCGTCCCGTTTGGCACTCAGGTGGGCAGGGGCAGCTGATGACCCAGGCGGCCAGGAAGGGGCAGGGCTGGTGGCACTTCACATCCTCACACTCCATGTGATCCTGGCATACTGCTAATGCTGCTGGAGGACTTTAAGACATTCCCAGGAGGGAACAGTTCAGTTTTAAAACACATGAAATACACCGTTTTGACTGACAACGGGTGATATATTTCATTTTCATCTATGATAAATGTTAAAGTCAATTTTTAAAATGCTATAAAACTCAAAACTATGCCTGTGATGTATCTTCCTTTAATAGTGTCCTTTATTAATCAAATAAGATTAGGGAAATTGAATATGATTAAATTACAGAGGTAACATTTTAAAAAATTCGAAATAGGAGTCATGTTGTACATCTTTAAATCTATTTCTGTCAACACTGGAGATACATGGTTAATGGTTTTCAAAGCAGCAGAATATTGTATCCTCATAATGAAAACTTTATCTTATAAACAAAAGTAACTGCAAATCTCTGTTGGTCACTTGGAAATTTTTATATAAACTAAGACTCATCTACATTCTGGGGGCACTGGTGGAACTCAATTGTTTCTGTTAACCATAGTAACTCTCCTTAATCATTATATCGAGATGAATTTTTTTAAAAAAATGCCTCCACCTTTTCTAGGCTACTATTGACAACTAATTTTAGAAGAAAACTATTTTATGACAGGTAGTTTAACAGTGATTGCTCCATGTAAGAAATGGATTTTGGCCTGTTATTGATTTGTCTATTATTTTAAATATCTTATCTGTAACATCTTATAATAAGAACTGAGCATGTTTTAAAGATGTCAATTACCGTAATAACTAACATTCCAATTTGAGATTATTTTGGTGTTATTCCCAAGTAAAGTACTTTGTGCTAAATGGCAGAGATGTTATTGCATTATAACTTTTAAAGTAAAGAGAGATGTATTATACTACTTCTGTGTAAAACATCTTCAATTTCATATTAATCTCCAGCCTCCAAAATACCAAGACTAATATAATCACATCCAGACCAATTCCTGTGTGCAACCTTTATCACAAACCTTAGCTGTCCATCTTCAATGCATTGAGAAGACAACAAGAATGTATTGAATATTTACAGCATAGTAAATGGGATAGCATTTGATATATTAGACCATACGTTTTGCAAAAGCTTAAAATCCAAATGGGAAAAATGACAGATTTAAAAAACATGTTGAAATCAATAAAATAAGGCAATTAATGGTTAATATATTGTACATAAAGGATGTAGGAGCATGGAGAAAGGAAGCTCAATTAGGGTTATATACTTTATCATTAGAAAAGGGGAAAGAAGGTGGTAGGACTTGAGATTGACTTTTAAGTACTTACAAGAAAAAAAAAGTTGCCCTAAGTACTTAACAAGACAGAGTGTAAAAAGGGTCATTCTAAGGCAATCAAAAGGTAGGGTGGGAGTTCCTAGAAGGCTTCTAAAAGCAGGTGGCAGGAAGCGCAGTTGGCTCGAGTGGTTGAGCTCCTGCCTCCCACATGGGAGGTCCCAGGTTTGATTCCCGGTAACTCCTGAAAAAACAAAAACAACCAACAAGCAAGACAAACAAAAAACAAACCAACTCAGGGAAGCTGATGTGGCTCAGTGGTTGAGCACTGGCTTCCCACATACAAAGTCCCAGGTTTAACCCGCGGGCCCCGGTGTCTCAAAAAAAAAAGCAAGTGGCATATAAACTAAGCCTTTGAAGATGAGGATTTCAAGAAATTGGCTGATTATCTGGACAAAGGTGGCAACATGCGGAAATGTAGGCTGTTAGCTATAATACAGGCAGGAACTAAGGCTTATAACTTAGATTCCTGGGACTGCTCCAACAAAGTACCACAAACTGAATAGCTTAGAACCACATGCATTTACTGAAGCAAACATAAAAATAAATACATAAATGAGTGAGTGAGCTAATAAATAAATAAATAATCTGCTTTCTGAGCAACAATTAGGACCAGCAGACAGTGTCATGTCCCGGCTGAATATAATGTTGTAAGCTAATGCAATTCATGGCAGAATTAGCCTGACATATTTAGTAATTTTTATAATTGTCATTATGTTTCATGTTAATTTGGTATAAATTATATATAGAGGTGGAGTGGACATCACCAACCCAGGGTCCACAGGATGAAGGAATAAAATATGGATTAGAGTGGACTTACTGGTATTCTACTATAGAACTACTGTGATTAGTAAAGGAAGAAACCGTAGCATTGATCTGGAGAAAGTGGCCATGGTAGTTGCTGAGGGCAGGGAAAGGGGATATGTGATGTGGGGGCATTTTGAGGACTTGGAATTGTCCTAAATGATATTGCAGGGACAGATGTTGGACATTATGTATCCTGCCATAACCCACTGAATGTCCTGGGGGAGAGTGTAATCTACAATGTAAACTGTTACCCATGTGGTGCAGCAGTGCTCCAAAATGTATTCACCAAACGCAATGAATGTGCCACAATGATGAAAGAGGTTATTAATGTGGAAGGAGTGGGGAGTGGGGGGTGGGATATATGGGAACCTCTTATATATTTTTTTCAATTGATTGAAATATATCACTCATACATAAACATACATAAACAATAAATGTATAATAGTTGTGAGCTTACAAAACAAACATATATAACATGAAACAAACATATATGGAAAGCAGACTTGGCCCAATGGATAGGGCATCTGCCTACCACATGGGAGGTCCATGGTTCAAACCCCGGGCCTCCTTGATTGACCCGTGTGGAGCTGGCCCATGTGCAGTGCTGATGTGCGCAAGGAGTGCCCTGCTATGCAGGGGTGTCCCCCGTGTAAGGGAGCCCCACGCACAAGGAGTGCACCCCGTAAGGAGAGCCGCCCAGCACGAAAGAAAGTGCAGCCTGCTCAGGAGTGGCACCGCACACACACAGCACAGAGAGCTGACGCAGCAAGATGACACAAGAAAAAGAAAAAAAAAAACACAGATTCCTGGTGCCGCTGATGAGGATAGAAACGGTCACAGAAGAACACACAGCAAATGGACACAGAGAGCAGACAACTGGGGGAGGGGAGAGAAATAAAAATAAATCTTTAAAAAACAAACAAACATATATAGCATCTCACCCTACTACCAATAACTTGCATTGTTTTTAAATCTTTTTAACTAATGATTAAAGAGCATTGTCAAAATATTACTACTAAACAAACTGTTCTTCCCCTAACCAATCCGATTATTATTATCTTTAGATCACTTATATATGAACATACATAAACAATTAAGTGTATAGTAAAAGTTGTGAACTGAAGAAGCAAACATGCATAACATCATACAGGGGTCCCATACATCAACCCTCCACCAACACCTTGCATTGTTGTGAGACATTTGTTACAAACTATGAAAGAACACTGTCAAAATCTTACTACTAATCATAGTTCTTATCTTACATTTGGTGTGTTTTTCCCCCAACCCACCCTATTATTTTTTTTTAAATATATTTTTTATGACAGAAGTTGTAAACTTACACAACAGTCATGCACACGTGCAGAATTTCCAAATAACATCCCTCCTTCAACATACCACGATGTGGTGTGTCATTTGCTACAGATAAAATAATATCATCTGATTATTGCCATGTCCATAGTGTACATTTGGATCACATTTCACATACTGCCTCAGTATCAACACAATACATCTTTTGCATAGATGCAAGAATATTGTATTATTACTACTAACCACAGTCTATAAGTCAGTTCAGCTGTATTTTTCCCCATGCTTCTCCACATTCCCAACACCCTGCATTAGTGATGTACATTTGCTCTAGCTCACAGAGGACACTCTTGCATCTGTACCATCAACCACAATTCTCATTCACCTCTTGGTTTACTGTGCAAACCTCTTCCTAGATTATTCTAAGCATTCTGTCAATTGGCGTTTACATAACTAGACTACCATTTTCAGTCACATCCCCATTTATAAACTAGCTGTTAACTGTGTGTTACCATCCTCTCTATACATTTCTATACTTTTCCAATAATTTCTTCTAGAAGTTTTTTGTTTCTTGTTTTTTTTTTAGTTTTTTGATCTATTGTGAGTTAGTTTTTGGATAAGGTGTGAGAGAGGGGTCCTCTTTCCTTCTTTTAGCTATGGATGTCTAATTCTTTCAGCACCGTTTGTTGAATGGATTGTTCTGCCCGAGCTGTGTGAGTTTGACAGGCTAGTCAAAAATCACTTGACCAAACCAATGAGGGTCTGTTTCTGAACCATCAATTTGGTTCCATTGGTCTGTTGTCTGTCTTTAGGCCAGGACCATGCTGTTTTTACCACTATAGGTAGGTATTATGATTTCAAGTGTGCAGATGAGGGTTCATTTTTCCTTTTTTGATGTTTCTGGCTATTTAGGACTCCTTACCCTTCCAAATAAATTTAATGATTGTGTTTTCAATTTTTTTTTAATGCTGGTGGAATTTTTATTGGGGTTACATTAAATCTGTATATCAATTTGAGTAGAACTGACATCTTAATGATATTTGGTCTTCCAATCCATGAGCATGGAATGTTCTTCCAGTTATATAGGGTGTTAGGGTTTTTTTATTTAACATTGAGTTGCAGTTTTCTGAACACAAATGCTTTATTTTCATCATTGGTTAAGTTTATTCCTGACTATTTAAATTTTATCTGTCATATTTTATTTTCACCACTCTTTTGACACTTTTAGTTACTTGTATTGATCTAATCTTCATTTCTAGACTCTCTTCCAAACCTCTCTCTCCTGTTTTTTCTTTTCAGGCTCTAGCATACCCTTTAGTATTTCCTGAAATTCTGGTCTCTTGCTTAGAAATTCTCCCAATTTCTGTTTATCTGTGAATATTCTAATCTCACCCTCATTTTTGAAAGACAGCCTTGCTGGCTATAAGATTCTTGGTTGGAAGTTTTTCTCTTGTAGTATGTTAAATGTATCAGACCACTGACTTCTTGCCTCCATGGTTTCTGGTGAGAAATCAGCACTTAATCTTATTGGATATCCCTAATATGTTACGCATTGCTTTTCTCTTGCTGATCTCAGAATTCTCTCTTTGTCTTTGGCCTTTGACATTGTGATGAGTATGTGTTTTGGGGTTGGTCTATTCAGATTCTTTTGGATGTGAATACATTGTGTTTCTTGGACAGGGATATCTATGTCCTTCAATAGGGTTGGGAAATTTTCTACCATTATTTCTTTAAATATTCCTTCTGCCCCTTTTCCCTTCTCTTCTCCTTCTGGGACACTCATGACACGTATGTTTGCATGCCTTTTGCTGTCATTTAGTTCCCTGAGACCTTGTTCAATATTTTCCATTCTTTTCTTCATCTCTTCTTTTGTAGGTTCACTTTCAGAGCCCATTTCTTCAAGCTCAGCAGTCCTTCTGCCTCCTCAAATCTGCTATTATAGGATTCCAATGTTTTTTTTAATTTTATTGATTGCACCTTTCATTCCCATAAGATCTGCTATTTTTCTATGTATGCTTTCAAATTCTTCTTTGTGCTCATTCAATGTCTTCTTAATATCCTTAATCTCTTTAGCCATCTCATTGAATTTATTAAGGAGATTTGTTTGAACATGTATAATTAGTTGTCTCAACTCCTTTATGTCATCTGGAGGCTTATCTCGTTCCTTTAACTGGGCCATAGCTAGAGCTGCAATCCGACCTGGATGGGAAGAATCCGGTCGCCACCAGCACTGGGATCCTCAGTCCGCCCCGCTTCCCCTCATGCCAGGCACGGAGTTCAAATGGCGGCTCCCAGCCTCTCTCTGATTTGGACAGCCTCAAACCTTAGC